>NW_020215615.1:62619-181063 GCF_003070985.1 Temnothorax curvispinosus | reverse complement strand
CCATGTGACACATAATTATATTTTTATTAGAATTATAATTTATATTTGTGTCGTCGATATGTGTTGAAATTATTTTCTATTATGTCATAAATTGAGATTATGTTTTATCTAGTTATTTAAAATATATATTTTATGATATATCGTGAGACATTCCATGTGACACATAATTATATTTTTATTAGAATTATAATTTATATTTGTGTCGTCGATATGTATTGAAATTATTTTTTATTATGTCATAAATTGAGATTATGTTTTATCTAGTTATTTAAAATATATATTTTATGATGTATCGTGAGACATTCAATGTGACACATGATTATATTTTTATTAGAATTATAATTTATATTTGTGTCGTCGATGTGTTGAAATTATTTTCTATTATGTCATAAATTGAGATTTTTTATCTAGTTAGTTAAAATATATATTTTATGATATATCGTGAGACATTCCATGTGACACATAATTATATTTTTATTAGAATTATAATTTATATTTGTGTCGTCGATATGTGTTGAAATTATTTTCTATTATGTCATAAATTGAGATTTTTTATCTAGTTAGTTAAAATATATATTTTATGATGTATCGTGAGACATTCCATGTGACACATGATTATATTTTTATTAGAATTAGAATTTATATTTGTGTCATCGATATGTATTGAAATTATTTTCTATTATGTCATAAATTGAGATTTTTTATCTAGTTAGTTAAAATATATATTTTATGATGTATCGTGAAACATTCCATGTGACACATAATTATATTTTTATTAGAATTATAATTTATATTTCTGTCGTCGATGTGTTGAAATTATTTTCTATTATGTCATAAATTGAGATTATGTTTTATCTAGTTATTTAAAATATATATTTTATGATGTATCGTGAGACATTCCATGTGACACACAATTATATTTTTATTAGAATTATAATTTATATTTGTGTCATCGATATGTATTGAAATTATTTTTTATTATGTCATAAATTGAGATTATGTTTTATCTAGTTATTTAAAATATATATTTTATGATGTATCGTGAGACATTCCATGTGACACACAATTATATTTTTATTAGAATTCTAATTTATATTTGTGTCGTCGATATGTGTTGAAATTATTTTCTATTATGTCCTAAATCGAGATTATGTTTTATCTAGTTAGTTATATATTTTTATTACGTATAATTGAAACTGTCAAATATCATCTTACCTGTTTTTATGTGCGTGTGGCTCGCATAATATACTAGGTTTATATGATTTCCATGTTATTTTTTAATTACACCACGCGTTATTTAACATAATTACATTCGGGGAAAAAAAATGTTTCTATCAATGTGTTGTAAACTAAAAAAAAGATGCCTGCGTGTGACTTCGAGTTCTGTTCTCACAGTTAACATGATTGGAATATATCACCTGGGATTATACATATTACTATTCGAAAGCTGCATCTGCGATTTGGACAGACTGTGGAATGTGCAACTGCTGTGCTCGGACCTATATCCGCGGGTGTTCACGAGTTACTTGCCCCGTGGAAATTTGACCGGCGGGACTTACACGCAACAAATTCACTTGTCCAACATGCAGGACTGCGTTATGGCCTGCTGCAAGAAACCCTTGTGTAACGTAGCGTTTACGCACAACGGTACGTGCTATCATGTAGAGTGCGAGAACTCCATGGTGTGCGTGCCGCTGTACAGGCCCGAATTGGCAAACGATAATCCACCGAGCATGGTATTGGTCAGACCCGTGGAGGGTAATAAAGTATGGAGCGATTTCTTGGATCAAGTCAATGAGGACAACGTTGGGTAGGTTCAATTCAAGATTAGATAAATTTCTAGTATTTATTTAAAAAAAAATATTTCCATTTCGAGCAACAAGTAATAGCAAAATGATCTCTTCCCTTAATTGTATGCATTTAGGACATTGAGCACAGATGGCACAGAGCAAGATCAAGTATTGTTCAATGAACCAAACAAAATCATAATCAATTGTATGGATCAGTCAGGTTGCCTAGATAACGAGATTTGTGTAAAACATGGGGACACTGATGTCGGAACTTGTCAATGTCCTTCAAGTTTCAAGCGAAATATTGCTGGTATGTATAACACGTTTTGGTTATTTATTTGTGCAATTTGCCAGAATAAATATTTTTGAATTTTATATGTATCTGAAATATTTATTACATAATTTTCTTTAACATCACATCCACTCTATTCTTTAAAAAAATAGTGGATTTGAAATCAATTATGCTTTTAATGTGATCTATATCTGTTATTGCTGCAGGCACTTGTATAGATGAAATAGACGCTGAGCTCGGTGTAACGCAACAAGCGAAAGTTCCAACTGTGAAAGATATCAGCACGTCGATTAAGCCGACTATGAAACAATTGTTAGTCTCGGCAGTTTCTAAAGAAGTGAGATTACCGGAAAACGAAGTCACGCTGTCCGCGTATACCGTCCCCGCTGAACTGGGCAATCAACATTATAATTACGCTTGGAGTCTGCTCAGTCAACCGGAGGGACATACCGGAACGATGACAGATCAGAATCGTGTTACTGTCAAATTAAGTAATTTGTCGGAAGGCTTGTACACGTTTAAGGTAGCTGTAAGCAGTCCGAACGCTTATGGAGAAGCTTATGCCAATGTCAGCGTTTTACCTCGTAAGCGCTTTGAAAACTTTCTTTTTTTCTTTTTGTCGGAGATCGGTCTTTTTTTTAATCTGAATTTTTATTTTAGCCAAACGTATCAACCAAGCACCAATTGCCATAATTACGCCCGCATCGCAAATTGTGAAGCTACCGAATACAGGCGCGGTTTTGGACGGCTCGAATAGTAAGGATGATGATCGCGTCATCTCTTATCATTGGGAACTGCAGCAAGGCCCGATTGGATATCAACCCAACCTTGTGGATACACCCACGCTTCAATTAGATAATCTTATTGCCGGCAATTACACTTTCAAGTTAGTACTCTAACTGTGTTATATTATGGCGAATACAATTATATAATATTTATGTATATAGATAGCTCGACAAGTTTTTACTTTTCTACACCTTCCTTAGATAAAAATATCGGAAAGTTTTTATATAAATCTCTTTATCTAAATCATATATATATATTTTTTGCAGATTAACAGTTGAAGATTCAAATCACGTTACAAATTCGACAAGTGCCAATATAACTGTCTTAAAAGTGATCGACTATCCCCCCAGTGCAAACGCAGGCCAAGACGTTATCATTTATCTACCTCAAAATACATTGACGCTTAACGGTAATTTAAGTACCGACGATCGAGGAATAGCGAATTGGGAGTGGACCAAAAGTCCATCCGATCAGAATAAAGCGGTAGATATGCAGAACACAAGAACACCTTACTTACAATTGTCAAATCTCGAGGAAGGAATGTATACATTTGTACTTAAAGTAACGGATGATTCTGAGCAATCTTCCACAGCGGAAGTGCATGTGTTTGTAAAACCTCCAACGAATAAACCGCCAAAGGGTAAATGTCATTTTTGTCGTCAATATCTCAAATGTATCAAATTCTCTTTGACACTGCGCGGTAATGTTTACAGTTTAAAGTGTACCGCTTCTTGATACAATCTCGATTGATTAATTTTGTTGTAGCCGACGCTGGTGACGATATAAGCATAGCATTACCGACAACTCGCGCTGTTCTAAATGGTACAAGAAGTAAGGATGACATAAAGATTGTTTTGTATCATTGGGAGCAAGTAAGGTACAATGTATCTAATTAAATTGCATCTTACAGTACATGTCGTGTATCTTGAATTTATAAATATATTGTTGGCATTACAGTGGGCCTAATAATGCTGAATTTGCCACAGTTAACGAATCTGTTACAAATATTACAAAATTAACCAAAGGTGATTATGCATTCAAATTGACTGTTGTCGATGATAACAGGAATGCGGATTCAGATACGGTCAATGTGAAGGTAACACAAAGTAAGTACTGCCTTACAATTGTATATTATATTGCGATGTGTATTATAAAAAATCTTATTTATCCTAGATAAAAATGCGCCTCCCAAAGCGAACGCTGGTGGCGATCAAGTTGTGACGGCGCCAATCAGCGCGTTAATCATCAATGGATCACAATCGAGTGATGATTTAAGGATAGGACAATGGCTGTGGACCAGAGATCAATCTAGTCTTGCGATTGGCGCTATAGTTCAAGATACGGACAAATCACCAGTCTTAATGGTAAAGTTAAAATGCGAACTCCATTCGTATAGTTGTATAATAGTGTTAAATGTTTTGTTGCTTAATTTATTGTTTGAGACTCATCTCACATACCTGCTTACACAATGTACGTCATACGCATACACATAAATGCATACGTCTATGTTGCCTTTTTTATAGCTAACAGATATAGTTCCTGGTCGTTATGTTTTTCGATTAAAAGTAACGGATGATCAAGGTCTGAGTAGTGAAGACACCGTATCAGTAATTGTAAAACCCGGTTAGTACAGACTAGAAAAAATATATTATTTTATAATGCGACAACTTAAAAAAAAAATCCACTTTCTATTTCTTTCTGTAGATCCGCAATTGTTGCATTTGGTAGAACTAACACTAAACATTGGAGCTAACATGTTAACTGTTTCGCAAAAGAATTCGTTAGTAGTAAAACTGCAAATGTTATTGCGAGATGAAGCTTCAATCGTCGTGCGAAGTTTGAGGGCAGAACCGCACACTGGAAAGGCCGTCTTAATGTTTTACGTGAAAAAGAAGGGAACAACAGCATTGCCGGGTCCAGAAGTAGTCAAAAGATTGAGAGAAAAGTTATTACAAGATTCCGGTCTCTTACAGCTGTCGGTTGCCAATATAGACACCGCTATATGCCAAAATAATTGTTCAGGTATATAATATTGAAAAGTGATAAATATATCTCAAAGTTCGTAAGTTTCTATTCATAATTCATGGAGTTAATGTTTCTATCTAGGCCACGGTGTATGCGATCAAGAGACAAGACAATGCTTATGCGAAGCATTTTGGATGCAGAATTTAATACAAAAATATTTTGGTAATGGAGATTCTAATTGTGGTACGTTAAATTATTCTTTCCATTCCGTATTACTTGATATACATATAGTGTTCCAATATACATACATATTATAATTATATCTTTCAAACTTACTTTTATTTTCATTTTTTCTCTTTTCAGATTGGAGCATCCTATATGTGATAATAGCATTGCTATCATTAGTTGTATGTTGGGTTGGATTTATTTGGGGTCTTGTTTGCTTGTGTCAAAGGATATGCGTCGGTAAAAGACGTTTGCTTCGGCCTAAGAAGAAACCACCGCGTTATTCTTTGCTGCAACCAGAGCCAGAAGATGATAGCAGTGCATGTACGTAACTCTTATTACTTATTGTTAGATGACAATAATAATCAATATTTTGAATTTTGTCATTATCATTGTACATTGTCTAAGTGGTAGAATTTTTCTTCTTAATGTTAACGTCTTAATGTTGTTCTTAATTCAGATGAAAGACCATGAGAGAAATTTCACTATTTGTAAATTTTTATGACCACTTTTTTTAGCTCGAACAATTTTGGGAAATATCCTCTTAAAATATTGTATCCGAAAATATTTGAATGTATTAAAAAATTCTTTATTCTAGTTATTAAGTTATAATAATCTTCATGTTGCAGTTTCAACTCACAACAAGATGGTGTTATCGGAATCGGACACCGATTCTGACGATGTTCTGTTTGAGCATCGTAAGAGTAAAAGCGGTAGCCATATAAGAAACGGTAAATCTCGGAATGGATTTATCAAAGTCGGTTCTCGAGTAAAGACTTGAGGTAACACTATAATAAATTACTAAATAATAACTACAATAAATTTACGATTTATCATACGATAAAACGTAATCAAGATGTATCTAGATTTTACTAAATTTCAGAAATGCAACGATATTAGAGTGCAATGATAAATAGCGCACAGTTGTGTAAGTTTTGGCCAAACCTGAAATACTAGTCACGAAGGTATAAGTTGACTTATGTACCTTATAAGGAATGATCGCCTCCAGAATCGGTATTGATAACAATGTTCTCTAAGAACATAGATGGAGTTTAAGTCTTGTTTATAGATATGCGATAATAATAATAACCTCATACTCTACGTCATGTTACTTAATTCGTCTTAAGTATTATTAATCAATTCTATTCTGTATCTATTATGTGATTTTTAACTACGTCAACGATTGCTGACGCGACAAGATGCAGCGTCAAATGATCGTCAAACTGTTTGAGAGCTTATCTGAATATTATTATGGCCTTAGAAGCTATTTCAATTAAAATCGATATGTAGTAAGCACTGTATCGATTCTGTATGTCGTTTATATGTATGTACTGCTTACTCTTTAATATATACATTGTCAATCTTATTTTTACACTACATGAATACTAAATAAAATTTACTATCTATACATATTTTATTACTTATTTCTTGCACCCACTTGATTAATAATAAATAATTGTCGCTTAATATTTATGTGTTACTTCTGATTTATAAATATCATAAATTTTTGTTTACTAATAATTTTTTTTTAAATCCTATCTCTTGAGAAAATTAATTATAGGAGAAAACCTCTTTCCACTAAATTGTTGCATATAAATATTAAGTATTTTTATTTACATTTTGCGCTAGCAAACGTTTATGGAGAATGAGAGATTTTTCATCGAATTGACAACCTAGATATTAAAGATATCTACAACTTCGCGACCAGTAGCTAAAGATTTTGCATTTCAAGGCAAGTTCCACATGCGCTTGGCTCATAGCCTATGTTTTAAAGTTATTTTTAACCAGCTACGCTGTAGGAGAACGAGTTTTAAGTAGTAGGAAGCCTTCGTGCGGCCCGTTGACTCATTCTTTCGTATCTCCCGTTAATTATACCTTAATTTCTTGGTGAGTCATTATTGTGATTTTGACATCGGTCAGAGAAAATTATATTTGTTGTATTCTCATTAACTGTATTGTTTTAGCGTGTTGTAATCGATGGATTTCGTAAATTGTTCGGCAAAACGCTCTTCGAAAGGTTGCTGCGGTCGCGGGGTTGCGACAGACAGCGAGCTCGGAAGCTGCGATCATATTTACGCAAATTTGGTCGAGGGCAAGAGCAAAGGTATAAATACTGAAGATTTCGTTCACGTCGAACCAATGACGATGGCATATACGAACAAACGGTAAGCGATACCTTTAAATTTATAAATGCTAGGTTTCAATCGAGAGTTAAAATTATAATTTATTATATTATGTAAAATATTGATCGTACAGTTGAATATAATTTTTAAGACCTTTACTAATTCTTAAGATGTATGTCATGTAAATAACTTTAAATATTTTCAGCAACGAGGATTCCAGAAAAAGGCGCGCTCCTTGGTCGAATACGAACGTCTTTGCACACCAGCTTTCCCCCGTCTTCATTCGCAGAAAAATGGCCAGCGAAATCGAGGAAGACGACTCGAGGGAGCCGATGGAGTTTTCAGATAGATTGCCGCACGATGCGGACTTCCAATGTCCCAGATGTGGGCAGAGAATGGTGGAGCCTAGACTCCTTCCTTGCTTGCATCCTATATGTTTATCTTGCGTTTACGAATTGATGAGCAAACGTAAGTGGCGAGAGGAAGAATCTTAAGGAAGGAAAACGCAATTCAATATCTTTAACGTTACTAATAATGTCACGTATAATCACACTTTTGATTTATGAAGAGGCATTGATAGAATTGTTGTATGCTTGCAGCTCCGAATGTTTCTTCAAAGAACGAAATACGAGACGGACGAATGTACGCGCAATCCGACATTTATTACGAAACATGTCCGTTATGCGACTCGCACTTGCCGAATGCTAATTCCGCCGTACCGCCGCCGCATTATCCCTTGCAGCATCGTTTAGTTATGGACACCGTGCGACGTAAACTGGTCAATAGAGTACTTTGCGACGCCTGCACAGGCGAAGTTCTGGTGACGATCTAAATATTATTATCGTATTTCTTTTAAAATTTTATCTCGTCGCAAGGTAGAAATGTTTTATAGACTTCTCCGCATGTCGATTTTTTTTTAAGGCGTTCATACAATGTTCGACGTGTTTACGCAATTTTTGCTCGGAGTGCGGCAGGCAACACGAGCAGCAAAACCTTGCGGAAGCGAGAATAATTAAACATTTAATGAGACCACTGTGGGAGGCTACTAAAGTACGACGGACAATTTTATGCCAAACACATCCGACGCACGCTTTAAGATTTTATTGCGTCGCGTGTCAGCAGGTTTACAAAAATTCTTTCTTCTTAGATATACGATACTTGTTAATATGAAATTGAAGTCAAACGATTGATACTTTCAATTTAAGTCGTACGAATTTTTTTGTGATTTATTATACTGAACGACTTGTCATTTTATGGAATTAATAAGTAAGCAATAATACAAAATTTTCAGGTAACGTGCAAAGAATGCATGTGGAGTATGCAGCACAGAGGTCATGCTAGCGAAGACGCTGTTGGAGTGGGAAGAAGAGCTGGTACATACTTAGCAAAGATGTTACAAAAAGCGAAAATGTACCTAAATAATCTATTGATTCAATACAACCAGGACGTATTTTCAACTAACGATCTTGAAGAAGCACACCATATAGCCAAGATTTGCAGGTATGTCCAACTGTAATTTTATATAATATAAAATTGGAAATTATATAAACTACATTGTGCAAATGCGAGTTCATATACAGAACTCACTACAATGTTTAAAAACTTTAAATTTTTTTAATTTTAATTGTATGATAAAAATGCAACACTTTGATGTGTATAAGACTGTGCAAAAGCTAATTTTTGTTAATATTAATACACTGTAACAATTGTCATGTGATTAATATGATAATAATGAGCGAAAAGGGTATATATTGTCATTTGAGGTATAAAGCATACATTCCAAAGCTTCGACTGACAACACAGACTGATTAGAATTATGAAAATTATTATGCGATTTCAACATATTTGGTTAATCAAATATTAAGTAAGAAACAAATTATATTGCGACTGATGTGTGACTTAAAATGTGTTACATTTAAGTTTAGTTAAATATATTGCGAACATTTGTAAACAATGTAAACTATTATTTGTATTAATAAATAATACAAATGTAAAGATCATTTAATTTTTGTATATATTATGTATATATCATATAGTGTAAATGTGTCGAAAACATTTTATATATATGAGATATAATAAAAAAATATTTGTTTATATATTGTTACATGTCACCTACAGCGATAAAATTAAGGTAAGATACAAAAGTATGTTATAAATTTCATCTTTTCTCTACTCTTCTCTTTTTTTTTAATAGAGACGCTCAATAACCATTGTTACTTTGCTCAAGCATTTCAGTATTTTAAAGCTATTAATTTCAATTATCAATATAAGCTGTTGCAATATATAGGACTTACAATTAGATATATATAAGATTACTTCTTTTTGCTTGAAGTAAAATTTTATATAATTTTTAACAAGAATGAAAGTTTCTAATTCAAAAACTACAGTTGGATAAAATTGTTTCAAAAATTACAAAACGTTTTAATCGGTTTGAGCACATATAAATATACTCAAATCTCTTGAAATAATATTTTTCTCTCTTAATTAAAGATGTAAGGCATAATTAAAGTATTTATCTTTATGGAAACTGGAATATCTAAATTATATTCTTATACGGAAGATATATTTATTAATTTATTAAGACTCACAATATAAATTGATGCATGGTTTTTCGCATAATTAAGCAACGTCCATTACGTAATATAGATCCACAGCAAGACCAATGATTAAAGCCCGGATGTCCGATATGTCCATGGCCACAGCCTTTGTATCCACCTTTACAAAAATTAACTAATTTATTATTTTTCTTATTTCTGTTTTTACTTATCTAAGTTTTGAATAGCAACTACTAAAAATTGCTCTTTTATAAATTTTAAACATTTTACAATATTACAGAATTAGTATTACACAAATTACTTTTAAATTAATTTCTTTTATCTTTTTGGTTCGCGCGATACATATTCCATAGTTGCTATTTAAAGATTTAACTTGTGAAATTAATCCTTACCAGGCATGGTGCCTCTACAGCCACAAGTCATTTCCTTTTTTCCACCACTAGAACAAAATGTGCAACAGTGATAAATGCCACTATGTGTGAGTCTCAAAGCCGATAATCTCGTATCTTTATACCAGTATTCTGCAACAGAATATAATACACATGTTTCATAAAGAAAACTCACATATCATATATGAGGAAAACTCACGTATATCAAATGCCTACATACCGTTTTCCTTATCTGCCGTTACATTTGTCACGCCTAATTTATTTAATCTCCTCACTATTATCCCAGCAAGCGATAATATTTCTATTTCAGAACCATCGGCAAGTAAATTGTTTATTAATGAAATAGCATCCAGAAGGTGTCGTGCTTTTTTTAATCGTTCAAATTCTTGTATTCTTTCCCGAGCCAGTTTCATGTGGAGTAATACAATTTTATAGTCTCGTAAATTTGAAATATCTGCATTATTCTCAAAGTATCTGTGTAAAGAAAACCCTTTATGTCAAGTCCTATTTACTTTCATGTGTATTTCAGGTAAAGCTATCTTTATCTCCACATAAAGACAGTAAATTTATAAACTTTGTACTAGTAAATCTTTCTAAAGATGGCAATTGTAAACACGTATGGCAAATGTAAAAAAAATTGGATAGTACAAGTGTTACTTAAATGGTAAAAATATTATACACCAGTCATTTCGCTTTTATCGTATATGACACATTAAATATACAAAATTATGGGACATGTTGCTTTATGCATCTTGCATTGTCATATGATATTCATTTTTATTTCAACACTACGTTAAATCTTATTAACGTGAATGAATGTAAAATAAACGCGTTTCATTGTCATTTGAGGTATTGATCAGCGGAATCGGCAGGAAGCATAATTTTAGTGCTTCTCATATTTATTAAAAATCTTAATTTTATCATTATAACTAAACATAAATAAACCTCACTAAAAGCTTAGTGGCGAAGAAAATAAAAATTTCCAAGAACAAACAAATCTCTCATAAGCCTAAGATCCTACATGTCTAAAAACCCACGTTTTACATTATCTTCTAAGATAGAAAAATAGAGCACTTGTAGCGTAAGTTAAACAATAATTGCTTTTCAGCATACACAAGTGTAGAAAATATTTTAACTGTATTGTTATTAAAATATGAAGACGTTATATGCTGCAGCTAAGAGCTACTCCCAGAAAATCTTCAAATCCAATAGTAATCGATCCAGTTTGATCTGTGTCTCTTGTCCTAAATGCCTCTGTAACATACAACGTATCTTTGTTAAACGAACATGCTTAAATCATGCTAAATATTATCAAACTATTGCACGTACAGATGTTTATAGTTAGGTCTCTAATTAAATTAATAAACAATATCAGAATTATCATAAAATTTTCTTCCTTTTATGTAAACATTTCTAATTACCTGTAAACCTCTGTATCTGAACACACAATACTATGAACTGGTCCACAGTAATGGACTGATGACCACGTAGATCGCTCTTTTTTATAAGGAATTGAATGAAATCCGGACTAAGCCTATAGCCCATTTGTGTTAGGGCTGCGTTTAACTCATTCTCTTGTATGCTACCCGAATTATCGTGGTCAAAGCCACGAAATACACCGAGCCAAGAGTTTATGTAATTGTAAAGAGCTTGGAATTCCGTTACGTTTATAGTGCCATTCTTCTCCTTGTCGAACATACCTGTGGAAAGAAATAGAATTCGTTGATATGTTTACAGCTCGCCGAAGAGAGCTAAAGCTCCGATACATTGTTCTCTCTTCTATTTGTTCACTAAATATATGTACGAAACCCGCATACGTACCAATCATTAACTTGCACGCTGTGTCAGAGAAGGTACCCCCTTGACCGTTGGCCAACGCCGACTGCAATTCTGCAGCCGTTATCCGTCCACTCCCATCCTTGTCCACTGTGGCGAACCATCGTTGAACCTCTGGATTTACCCCTGATCCTGAATCGGTGGAGCCGTACATCGCGCTCTTGAAGAAACGGACAAGATAAATATAATTGCAGAGAGAATCACAAATTCAGACAAGCTGTGACGAAACGAGGAGGCTTCTTGTCTACATGCGAGAGCTATCAAATTGACGTGCACTCGTCAGGCGATACAGGGCCATTCATAATAAACCAAAACGACTGGATAAAGCGTGATATCAGCTGTCGCAGGTGCAATTGTTAGAATTGTTATTTAGAATTACCGGGTACGCCATTGATTGAAACTTTTCTAACCCTAGGACGGAGCACAAATTACTGTGTACACCGTGGAGCTCTCGTTAGACTTGGTTAGACTGTCATCGCGAGATTCTGCGTTAACAGTATAGCGTTACATAATAACAGACGCATTCGTGCGCTAATAGCATACTTTGTCAAAACATACTGGACAACTGGAAGAAAGACTTAGATCTTTGTGACGTTACGTATCCCCGCAATTAAGTAATTCCGCATTTGCGATTCCTTGAATCGCAAACTTAAAAAACAACAGGTGCGGTGCATGAGGCATTCGTTTATTCAAGGTTGCATAAACAAACGAAGACTATAGACTTCTACTCCTATAAAGAAATGAGCGCGTTCAGCAGACCAAGCCGCTGAGTAGCAGTCGAACGCGATTGGCTCTTACTTTTAGAACCAACCAATCAACGCAGAGTGTTGATAAGACGAACTCAACAGTTGTATCTGCTAAACGCGGTCTGTATAAAGAATAGGCGCGTTCGGCAGAACAAACCGTTTAGCGGCAATCGAACGTGATTGGCTCTTACTTTTAGAACTAACAAATCAACGCAGAGCGTTGAGAAGACGACGACAGTTGTTCTGCTGAACGCGGCCAATGGCTGAAAATTCCCTAGGGTATCTACGATTTCATTGGTCGAAATTTAGTGAATCTGTTCAATTTTGTGTTTTCACCTCATTTTACATAATTAACCCTCAGTGAGTGCTCAGTAATCTAATAATTCTTATAATTTTTATTTATTGCTACATAAAAAATCAAAATTTTGAAAATAACCAAATCATAACGCAGTTTAAATCGTTGACAAGTACCACAGCTTAACGGGCAACTTCCATACCACGTTGAAAAAACCAGTTCTCGTCCGATCACTGAAGTCAAGCAACGTTGGGCACGGTTAGTACTTGGATGGGTGACCGCTTGGGAACACCGTGTGATGTTGTCCAAATTTTTTGTTTTTTCCCTTAGCATTTTTTTTTTAAGGACACTGTTATAATAATGATAAAATGATTTTTTTGCTTTTTTCAATATATATCAAAAAGTATTCAAGATATAACAAAAAAAATAAAAAACTGCTTGATATAAAGTAATTTCACTCATAGTTTTTAGATCGCAACTTAAAAAACTGTAAATTCTATTACGTCTATTTACCTCCTTATGTGTATAAAGTTTCATTAAAATCAAAATGTTCGGGTTGCGAGGTTTCCTGTTAGAGGAAATAGAATCAAAATTAGTAATAAGTTTGAAAAAATGTAGATATAATTATTTCATAAATCATTTATTACATTCTTATATGTAATATACATAAAAAAATGAGATCAGAAAATACTACTTACACACAAGTATATTTGTTTTATAATCCTATTATAAATTACATGATATTGGAGATGAAAAATGTTTTCGATATGAAAATATAAAATATATTCGTAAAAGAAGGAATAAAGTCATGTAGACGAATTTGGATCTTCAATCGTCGTACTTGGCGTATCTAATGATGGAGGAGCTGGTGGAGGCCAACATGCATTAGCATTTGCCATTTGCAGTGACGATTGCACATGAGTCGGATAAGAAGGCATATTCATGTACGGATATGGCGTATTGGAGAATTGATGGCAATTCATCTCTACGGGTGGAGATGCAAGATTAAATCTCGGAGGAGCACCAAAAGAGACTTCATAATATTGATCTTGTACACCGTTACTTTGGAAATTGTTTTGTATATTGTAACTTGGGAAATTCTGATAGGTACCTTGATAATATTGGTTTATACCGTCCGTGTTGCTCAAATTACCGTCCTGTGCCAAATGTGGCGCGTTATATGTTCCGTATCCTGCATACGATCTGTTAGACATCGGAGGCATGTTCTGTGGACCTGGCTGCCAAGGAGCATTATTTTGATACGGATATTGTTGCCAAGATTCTTGATAGGGGTATGGTCCAGGAGTTCGTGCAGAATTAAAACGATTGCCACCACTCCAGTTTCGCTGTCTCCTCTGATTGTATCTCTGAGGTCGAACATTTCTATTCCTGTTCCACGGGTGATTCGATTGCCAGGCCGGTGTTGTATAGGAAGACTCTAGAAATCGATTAGCAATAATTATTTAGTTACTTGTAATAACAATAAGTATAGCAACTTGAAATACACTCACCTGTCTGACGTGGTTTTTTCTGCGAAGTTTTCCCGTCAGAACAATCTTTGTTATTTTTCTGCTTCAACTTTTCGTAATACGCTTGTTCTTCTTCATCGTCTGAAAATTCCGGAGACTCGTCATCGCCAGCCGTGTCGCAAGCTTTTAGCCTGAAAGAAAACGTGTATTTGAATATGTTACAATCACATGTAACGTATGCTAGATTCGTCCAAATACCAACTTTCTCAACTCCTGTAGGAATACGAAAAACGTATACGATTTATTCGATGGGCAATAATAAACTTGCATGCCAACTTTAATGCCATTGTCCTGTATGTGCTTAGAGTCATTGAAACGAACGCAGTAATGTGGTTCGGCTACGGGGCCATACACATCGAATATTTTACCGAGTGCTTTTGTTCCTTTATTCACGAATAAAATTGTATCCAGATCAAGTGTAGGCTCACCAGGTTTTGGCTCTACGATTACTAATTGCTCCACTATCTTTTCAATCTGAAATGTTCAAATAGATATTTGGAAGTTACTGTATTGCTGTTACATGATATTAATTTATCTTATAATTTTCTGAATGTCTGCATATGTATAATTAGCTTATATTAATTATACCTTGCCAAATGGATTACATAAAACTTCGGGGACGCTAATTTGTAAGTCTTCTATTGGTGGAAGATCATCTAATTCATTTTCTGTATGCTTTTCCTTCTTTGCTGTGTTTGCCTTGCTTCCTTTTTTTCTAAAAAAGTTAAATATAAAAAGTTTATTATTTCCATTCATAAAAAGTAATTAAATATATGCGTTATAATTATATTTTTATAAGAAAATAATCATACTTGTCAATAATTGTAATATCATTTGAATCACTGTCACTGCTACTATCACTACTGCTGCTACTGCTGCTGCTGTCGGCACTACTATCAGAATCATCATCGCTATCGCTTTCTTCGCATGATAAATTTTCTTCAGTTGTACGATAACACTGCAAATGTTGTGTCTGTATTTCTGGCATAGTGTGCTGATTTTTAGTTGTAGTATCTGCCTCTATCTTTTCAACATCTGAATCTGAAGTGTCTCCATATTCTGCAGCAATAACACTGAGAGAAGACGTCCTATCTTCTGTCAAATAGATATAACAAAATATATGCACATAAAATACTTCAATGAACGTTTTTATATGGATTTCAAATGTACTTATAATATATGCGATATCTTCTAATTTATAATGCAATTTACTTTTTATGTATTATAAATAGAGAAGTGGATATTTTTCTCAAGATTAAATTTTTTATTTAATAAGCCAATACGCGTGTGTGCTTACCTTGCTTTTGTGGTGATGGATTGCTTATTTGTATCTCATTATTACGAATGCTTACTTCTGCAACTTGATCAATCATTTTATTTAAATATTTGCTTTGCAAAATATTAGTATCATTTGACATATTACATTCTATGATTTTTTAAGATTTTTGTAAAGCTTGTCTAATATCAGGTATATTTTCAGCAGTTGTATGATACTTACGTGCATTTGTCTCATTGTTTTCCTCTGAAGTTGATTGAGTACTGATATTTGGAATATCAGTAGATATAACACAGCTATTAATTGTACTTTCTGTCTCCTCTGTATCTAACATTATCAATACGTTAGGCTTATCACATTTATTTTCCCTATTTAGAATCTCCTTCTCATTGACGATTATAACTGCTCTTTCATTCTCTAATTTTTCATCACAGAACATCGCTTCGTGTTTTTCTTCGGATGATTGTTCGTCTAGCTGCTTTGCCTCACATTCTTCTTTTAACGATCCTTCACCGCACATCAATTGATGCGACGTTAATAATTCTATCTTTTCCGGAAGTATATTTTTATTTTCTTCCGACGTTGACATGTTCATCGACATCTCTTCGCAAACAACTTTATTCGCATCTATATCCATTACTTTTATTTTATCCCAAGCTTGATCCACACGAGACTCTGCAAAATGTTACAAATTTATGTGCATAATGATGGTAGCAAGTTGGTAGTGATCAATAAATTTTTTCTAAATTAAGTTAAAAGTTTAATGGCTTAAATTAATTTAGTTATGAAAATAATAATAGTTTAAGATTCGAAAATTTAAAAACGATATAAAAAAGAGTTAATAAACCATGATGTATGTGCTAGATAAGGCATTGAAAAACACATTCATAAAAATAAAGCCTGACTTTATTACAGGTAGAAACGTTTGTCACAATATTTACTTAAATAACGTATTATTAATACGTACACCTTGCTTATTGTAAATTATGTTTCTGATTAAATTTTACTTTTTTGTACAACGAAAATGTCACGTGTTGATCCTAGTATACGACCACGTGCGAAATCTTTTTTAGGTTAGTATTACAATTACTCCGCTACCAAAGACAAAAACAATGAACCATTTTAATTTAATATTTCTTTCACTAATTGTATGTCAACTTAAGATTCTGTTGCTTTAAATACTTGGTTGTTATTGTTGTTAATATTTTTCTCATCAAAACAAATTCTACAAAGTGTCTATTAATTTTGTCGGCCGCAAAGATGTAGGACCCGATATATGTGTACAAACCTGTTAGCAGAAGGCTGGCAGAATATAACAAAAAAATTTGTCAACAAGATATGATGACTAATGACGGAAATCAAGCAGACCTCGAATTAAAAAACATTTTACTGGCGAACATTATCTCTGTTTGACTTCTGTTTATCACGTGAATCTTCACCATCCACCATCTTTAAAAAAAAAAAAATAGCCCATTAGCGCAATCGTGCCGCCATCTTGCAAACAGAGTTATCACTTCAGCCAACTTTGTGATTTATGGTATTTGCACTTTTCAACATCGGCGCCTTCTGAATAGTTCTGAAAGCGTCTGAAATCTGAACAGTGATCCCGGATTCTTCCAGACAGATAATAAGTTATTGTTTCTTCGTTCTTGTTCGCCGTATCCGTCCCTCGCAACGCGTCGACATCGTCGTCATCTACGAGGAAGTCTCAGCGACGCGCTACAATTGGCAGCATTGTTCGCCGAGCGATCTTGCGCTTGTCAACTGGAGTTGACCTGGGACTGTAGTTCCTGTAGTTGTTGCGAGGTGATTACGAGGAAAGAACGCTTTATTTTCCGCGATAGTTTTGAAATCGAGCGAAAAGAGGAGGCCGAGTTTCCGTGCCGCGACGTGGCTCTGAGCGATCCGTCTCCGGAACAAGTCGGGCAGCATGGATGACTTACAGAATTACAAGCTGCAGCTCCAGCAGGTGAGTCCTGTTTATTCCTCTGCTTAACCTCGCGTGACAATCGATCGGTCTCGCTTACCATTTTTTTACTCATCCACGACCATCCCCGCGACTCCTCACACGCTTTGTTCTGCTTCAGGTGGAAGCGGCTCTCACGACAGATCCGAATAACGAGGAGTTGATAAAACTGAAGTTCGATCTGAAGGAAGTAATAAAGCTGACACATGATTTAATTAAGTCACAACAGCAGGAAAAAAGACAAGCCAATGGCATGGACCCTAAAGATCCTATTTTGCTTGCAGTTCTGGCCAATAAGTGGAAAGTCGGCGATCAGTGTATGGCACCTTGGAGCGAGGACGGCAAGTGGGTACCGTTTATGAGTTATACTGGCTGCTGCGGTCCACTTAACGCTACAGATGCTTCGAAGCATTCCTCTTCTCCTTTCTTTCAGTGAAGAGAGAAGAACAAGAAGCACGCTTCAAAGCATCTGTAGCATCAAATGGGCTGCAGTCACTGTTTGCAATTGAATCGAATATCGTTTGAATTGTGCAACAGATGACATTCAGATGAATTCACGTACAGTGTTAGCCGATAGTGTCATATCGATACATTAAATGTTCCAAAAGCTGAATATTTTACCCCCAAGTCATTATTATCAAAACCTAAAGTCTATGTGATATGATACAAAGGCTTTGATAAAATTATTGATGGTATTGAAAACTTCAATGATCAGTCAAAAAGGATTTTGGAAAAATTATTTATTTGTTTCATTTTTTAAATTTATTTTTTCAGTTAATATTGGACGGTTTTGTTTTAAGAGAATTTTAATAGATTTTTTACTACCAAACTTTATTTAACATTGAATATTAAAGAAAACATTAAAAAGGCAGAAAAGGCTAAGGGTAAAGCAAGTATTAATTATGAATGGACTATTTATGTTAAAAAACAACATATTGACGATGATTTGTTCAACTCAAAAAAGTGCTGTAAAGTATCTGTAAGTTATTTAGAAATAAAGTATCTCGTACAACTTTTTGTAACATATTTTGTAAAATTTTGCAGGTATTATGAGGCAACTATAGACACGATAAGCGAAGATGGAATAGCAAATATAACGTTCAATGAGTACAAGAATACCGATGTCGTTATGCTTAGTCAGCTAAAATCTGTTGCTAAGAGGCCAGCATCAGATTGGGCAGATCAAAAATCAAAGTAAGTCATTTCTGATCTATGATGTCCGCAATAACGCATTATTGTGAACCAATATGAAATATTTCTTACGATTTTGCATACAATTTTGTCTGAGAAACGTGAAGGATGTGAGACGATTTACTAATCATTTATTTTTCCTCCTATCTTATTTCTGAATTGGCAACAATAACCCCATCAACTTGGTACGGTATTCTGTCTGAAATATGCTCGTTATTCGTTCATTTATCCTTTGATGTCACGCGGTTCATATGCATTGTCGGGGTCCAGGAAAAGGTAACAAGAACTGTCAGATTCTCTGGTATCTTTGAAAAGCAAATTAATAGTATAATTATATGTGTAAAAAAAATTGAGGAATTCTAATTGTATTCTATGCAATAACTAGATGATATAACAAGATAATATTATTTTACTCTTTTGTGACATTACCAAAAAAAAATAAATGTGCCAATTTTTATAAGTTATATATAAGTAATTGGTACACACACCGAGAGATATGTTAATATTTATACTCATCGAGATGAATATGCTGATAAAAATATACAAGTATCAATAACGGTTTTTTTTTATAATTATTGAGCATATATATGAATTTGCGCTGTCTCTATTTATTTACCCAGATAATAGATTTATTTATTTACAGAAAAATGCAAGCAGCTGCAGTTGCGGGTTCGGATCCAAACAAGCAAAGGGAATATCTTAAGAAGAAGAAGCAGAGGAAATTACAACGATTCAAAGAACTGGAGGAGGAACGCGAATTGGAGAAGAACAAGTGGCTAGCATTTACCAACAAGGTGAGGACAAGCTTTATTTATATGATGCGTATTTATCTGCAGATGTATTTAAAGCACGTCTCTGTTTATTGCTCTGTTAATTGCTTTTGTTTCTCCGCAGTCTTCGAAAAAAGGTGTCATAAAGAAGAGCATCTTTGCGACACCGGAGAACGTAAATGGTCGTGTGGGGATTGGTACCTGCGGCGTCAGTGGTCGGGAAATGACCAAGTTCAGTAACGGGGAGAAGTGGAGGCGGGGAGCTTAAATAACTTATATGTACATAAATAGATATATTGTAACTTGGTGAAAGAGATAGAAAGTAATTGTGGAATTATCGTTATATTATGTCAAAGACTGGTTGGTTCACCGGAACGCTTCTGCGATACGCGGGTGAACGAACGGGACACGATAACTTGCTCGCAAGATTACCGACGATTTCACAAGTGGAGTGTAGATAAAGTATCTTCTCTTAACAACATCGATCCTACATGTACTGAAACGATTTCGAATTTTTTACCGTAACGCTGTTAAAAAAAAAAAAGTAATCGCAGCGAATAAATGTGTTTTTAGGTTAATACATTTCCGCTTGAGCATATCTTGTTTACAATTTCATTGATACGAATAAATGTATATTTTAACGTGCAGCTTCTTTGAAGGTATTTTTATCTTTAAAAGAATTATGTGTGTAATGCACGTGTGTGTTTGTACGTGTAATGCAAATTAATTATAGAAAAATAGATCAAAAGAATAAAATATTAACATATATACCTAAATATTAATTATTAATAGACAAAAGCACTTTTGTAGTGACATTTGGTTTTGATTATCAAAATGTGCTAATATTGAAGTGGCCGGTAACGCCTTTATATCGTTCATATTTCGCGCCTTACAGTTAAGTAGAAAATGGCGATTTGAAGGATTAGTCTGATTGGCTGCCTTTTGCTTCGATCCTTACTGCATTGATGATTGGTTCTTACCTGTGGATCCA
Source organism: Temnothorax curvispinosus (assembly GCF_003070985.1). Classification (NCBI taxonomy): domain Eukaryota; kingdom Metazoa; phylum Arthropoda; class Insecta; order Hymenoptera; family Formicidae; genus Temnothorax; species Temnothorax curvispinosus. The sequence goes on along the minus strand of NW_020215615.1, from coordinate 160,338 downwards.
ACTCGTCCAACCAATCACGTTCTATTGCTACTTAAAGCCGTTCAGTGAGCTGTTGCAGTACCAAAATGTTTCCCTTCACACGGTCATACGTCACCAGCAAACGATAATTATCGCGAAAAAATGCGGGCTCAGCGACTTGATAAGACGATGAAATAGCTCTCATGCACGGAACACTTTCCGCTGCTCATTGTGCAGCGTTCAAGATATCTTATTTCGTGGATCTCATATTCTAACCTGTACGCGTTGTCACCGCGAGAAGAAAGTACCGTTAAGATTTCAGCCTTTGACAAGTATGGCATTATTATCTGAACAGAGAAGCTTCGTAACGATCTCCACCTGAATGAGGCTGATATCAACGAGCAGGAATTGATATTGTTTATACTGGCTCACGTGCTGTTGCGCTGCGAAGACATGGGGTCGAACGAGGAGAACAGACTTCCAAACGGCGACGTTCGGGTACAACGAGACGTCGATTGGGCTAGATACGGTTTACGGGATCCGGAGGAGGCGCGGGATAACGCAAAGAGGGATAGCGAGGACGGTAACAATGCCCTTGGGCCGGAAATGTATCAGGCCGGTGCAAACGAGCTGTTCGCCCAGGAATATGTAAGGAATATCGCGTACAAAGCAACACTGATTCGTTATACAGCATTACGGTATCACATCCGTCTTGTGTGTTTTCCATAGAGTTCAGATCCTTGGTGGAAATCAAACTTCTTCATCTCCCAACCTGTGTTGTTCGGCACCTGGGATGGAGTTTTTACGTCTTGCCTTATTAACATATTTGGTGTAATTGTATTTCTGAGGTCTGGCTGGATAGTCGGTCAAGCAGGCGTTTTGAATGCAGTATTGATCATCTTTAGTACAGGTAATATCATGAGACTAATATAACTAATATATTTATTATTATTGTCAATAAACAGTAGAATCTCACGGTCAAATATATTTTTCATAAAATACATCTTTTTATAAGTGAGATGATATTATATCTTTTGCAAAAGTGAGAAAAAAGAAAGAGTTTTCTAAGAATATATAAACCTTGTTGCTCTTTTTAATTAAGTCAATGTTATCAAAAGATGTAGATATCGAGGGAGATTACTATGTATTGTAATGATTTCAGTGTGTATCGCATTGGTGACAGTACTGTCGGCTGTTGGGATATGCGAACGATGTAGAGTCGAAAGTGGCGGAGTGTACTTTTTGTTATCGCACGTGCTGGGTTCCAGATTCGGCGGCTCCATCGGACTGCTCTACTGCTTTGGACAGGTAGAAAAGAGCAAATTCATCCTACCGTTTTATCAGCGATTCCAAGAATCGGTTTGTGGATTTTATTTCAGGCGGTGGGTTGTGCTCTAAACGTTTTAGGTTTTGGGGAATCGATGGCCGGTCTTGTAGGTTTGGATTCGGCATGGGCACAACGCGGCTTCGCGTGCGCGGCCGTTGTGCTATTGTCTGTAATTAACGTGGCTGGTGTTAAGTGGGTTGTAAAATTGCAATTTATTCTCCTTCTAATCCTACTCCTCGCTGGAGTTGACTTCATGGTCGGAAGTTTCACTCATACCAACATCGGTGAGATGATACAACGAATCATGTCATAAAATCATATATTTTACGATATAAAATTGTTGCCGAGTGTCTTTGTATCTTAAATTAGACGCACTGAAATTATCATTTATATGTGTGCAGATTCTGGTTTTGAAGGCTGGCTATCAGGAAATTTGAAAAACAACACTTTCCCCGATTATCAGGATGGATACAGCTGGTTTACTGTGTTCGGTGTATTCTTTCCAACGGTTACCGGTGTCTTAGCTGGAATTAACATGAGCGGAGATTTGCGGCATCCATCCAGTGACATTCCCAATGGTACTTTGGCGGCATTGGGAACCGGGTAAGATGAATTGTTTCCAATGTGTGAGTTATTTCAGAAACTTTTTCATTTTTACATTAAAACAATTTACTTGTTACTTGCAGAACATTTTTGTATCTGTGCTTTTTGTTGACTCTTGCGGCAACTTGCGTCAGAAATGCTTTGCTCACCAACTTTACAATAGCGTCGACGGTATCGGCAATCTCGGTGTTGTTACTCGCTGGTCTATATGTATCGTCATTCAGTAGCTGTTTGGGTGCCATGTACGGCACACCTCGCGTTCTCCAGTCTATCGCCAGTCAAAATGTCATACCAGGAATGAGCTGCTTGCAAAGAGGGGTAAGTATTCCTTGAATATTATTTTTTAATTTGTCTTCTAGACATACTAGATAATAAGAAACAGAGGATCAGATTTATCTTATTCTACGGTTAAGAAAATTATAATATTTTTATATCATAAAATCCTACAATTCTATTTTATATCATAACGATTTGTTAGCAATAATTATTATATTTTCAGAGAGGACCAAATAAAGTACCTATATACGCTATGCTGGTTGTTGCTGTAGTAACGCTGACTTTCATCATTACCGGGCAAATTAATACACTCGCTCCAATCGTGACGATGCCATTTCTGTTGACATATGCCTGCTTAGATTATGCATACTTCGCCCTCGCGCAAACATTTGATCTTCGGCATACGCGGGAACAACGATTCCGTACGCAGTCTCCAACATTCGATCGCAATTACGGTTCCGCAAGTAGGAACAATTCAATAACCGACACAGACAATGATTTGGACAGTCTGTTCCCTGAGAGAATAAGGCATAAAAATCTTATGGTGAGAAATCACATCTACCGAAACATGCATTATTGTCTATTTTGAAGATTTTTCCAATAATGTTTGTTAACGTTTACAGAGGAACAACAGTATTTCCGACAATAACGTATATGTGGATTCGTCGCCGAGCATCGAAGACAATGCTAGTGTTTCCAGTACACCGGAACGAAAAGTTCACATACACAATAAGTTAGGAAATTGGTACAGCCCTTTGTGCAATAGATGGTTTTCTTTATTGGGCGTAAGTATTTATTCATTGAAAGAATCCGTACTTTATATGTATAAACGAAATACACATATATATAAAAGTGATATATATTTTTTATCACTTTTAAGAAATATATTCCTGACATATTTAGTTGCAAGATTAATATCGCGCGTATTCATACATTACAGTGCCTTGTAAAATTGGTTATAATGTTTCTTGTACACTGGGGATATGCGATCGCTAATATCGTCGTCGTATTTCTCGTCTGGAGTTACGTTGGTCACGCTAACCCTGCTGTAAAACCTGGAATTTCTGCGGAATTCCAATTCTTTAAATGGTTTCGGATTGCATTACTTCGAATTATGGGGTAAGTTTAATTATTTACTTTACAATTCTCTTGAAACGATAAATTCAAGAATTATAGAGATCGGACAGAAAATGATTTGTTCCCTTGTTTTCTTTTCTTAGGAATCGATTATAGAATATTGATTACAGAATACTGGTTAGAATATTTATAAAAAATTATAATGTAAAGATTTCTTTAGAAGATAATTTGTATTTTATCGTTATATAGGAGGAAAGTTTATGATTACGAGCAGATAGTAGTAACCCCAGTGCATCCGGGTGTTGAAACGTGTTCAGCTCAATTGAACGAAGAGAACGAAGATTTTTCGGGAAGAAGAAGGTATCATCAAACCGCTACAGTTACAGGTCAATACGTTAATGTTGACTAAACGTATAAAATTGCGTGATCTTTCCAGAATTATGAATCGCGCGAGTTTATGTACTATTCCAATAACGAACGCACGTCTTTTAAAATACGTTTTCAGTGGCGAGAACAAATTACGAACAGCATATATATTAACGGCTAATATTTAATATTTAATATTTCAAGACATAAGGAGCAGCTTGCGAGCAATCTTTAGGCAACTATGATTTCCACCTCATTTTATAACATTGTCAATCGCGCAAACAGCTAGTCTAACTTATTTAATGTGCATACGCATTTAAAGTAAAATGCAGTATAATTGCAGCTTTATAAGAGCATTTTAACAATCAATGAGACAATGGATTATATACAAAATTGATTGTATGAAACGTACAAAGAACTGATGTAATGGTAGTGTTAGATTTTTGTAAGTATTTACTTATCGCGATTGGCGTACACAGACGGGGTAATCTGCTACTAAAAGTAATGATTTATCCTTATAGTGTCATTCAACTTGACGGACATCTGAGAAAAAATATTCACTTTACCTTCGTAATCTCACATCAAAGACAATAAGACTATCTTATCGTCTTTGATGTGAGATCACTTTTTTTTACAATATTGAGTTTTTACGTTCGCAGATAATCAAGTGATAATGGCAAGTACGGCAATCGCATCGTGCATGAAAATACTCTGTAAATACCTGACAATATATTTATCCACTATTTAACACTTTTATAATTCTCGTACAAATGCACGAATTTGTAACTACAGAAAGGAATATATATATATATATATGTATGTGTGAAAGAGAGGTCTAATATAATTGTTGTCAGTTTTCCTGTTTGTTTATGAATCGTTTCGCGAAATCTGCTGAAACAAATGTTAGCGAAAATAAATTTATTTTTTATATAGAAAGATATACGATCCTTTCGATTGTATCGATAACAAACTAAACGATAGTATCAAATTTGACTGAAATTGCAACATCATTATCATTATTATTATTATTGTGTGAGTTCTCGGAGTTCTCAGAAGGTTGTTCAATGATTATTGTAATACATTAAAGAAAAGTCACATGATATATTAACGACGGAAAGAAATACAAGCAGTATTCTTTAATAATTTCCATGTATATATAACGATAATCTTACATTATAAAAATTATTTTACAGCAATCAGCGAATATATTTCTTCCTATTGCGAAAATTCTTACATTGTATCACTGCGATCTCTATCCTACGGACGCGACTATTAGTTCAGCGACGTCTGGATCTTGACAGAGAACAGATAGTTGCACGTAAACTTGCGTTCCATTCAGCGCTAGTCTAGCACGTGCTAATACTTCCTTTCCTCCTCGGAAGACGCCACTCAGGAGCAGATTGTGAGCAGCCGCTCCGCTCTGAACCTTATTACTGCGTTCCACAGCTTCTAGGCCCAAGAATTCTGTAAGACTTTGAATCGCTCCTTCTAAAGACGTCACTGTAGCTCCCAAAGCGAATGTTTCCTCTAGCTTGACAAATCCTTTCGCAGCGTATGTATCCCAAGCGGTATTAAAGTCCATGCCTCTGTTACCAACGCCACGTACTTGATCAGCTAGAGTCACTTCCAAATCTTCCAACTAAAAAAAATCGCATTTATAAACAAATTTTAAATAACGTTAATTTTGTGAATAATAATTTTGTTGATATAATAAATATTTATAAACAAGCGTATTTTTCTCTCGTGAGATTTAAGAAATTATATTAATTTTGTATCAATGCATTGCTCGCAGAAGTATTTATATGAAAGTCACTTTGTTATATCATTAAAAGTGATCTTTTACCATATATTCGTCGTGGTATCCTTGTTCCGCGTCTGGTATTCCCGTCGTTGGATCGCAATCCCTTGCCATAAATCGTAACGTCGTAGGAATGGTAACGACACTCGTTTGTACATCTTCCGGATATTTCAATACTGTGTAGGTGGTTCCTGGTTCATTGTAAGGTAATCGCGGACATGGTACTACGCACACAATGGAGTAACTGAAATAAACGACTCATTACAACATTGTCATAAAAAAATGTAAGGGAGTAACATATATATATATAAATGCGTCGATAGTATATTTACCCTGTAGGAGGCTCAACGCCCACTACCACATCTTCGAGAAGTTGATCGGAGAGCGTGTTCACACAGTCAAACTGTAAAATGAGAAATTCAGGGAATGTGTGTTTGATGCATTTGACATTATATTCCGTTTCGGATTCCGTTAATTCAAACACCGGCGAGGATTTGAGGAGCGACGTGTCTCGGATGATCGTGGCCAAATGCGGGATCTGCGATAATTTCTCCATAAAGCTTTCTTCTCTGGTCAAACGAGGTTGCTTGATAGTGGTGTGCACTTCGACTTGAGCTGGTTCCTCTACTGTCTGAGCTGGCGGTATCTGTAATTCAATGTAAATAAACATAAATTTGATGAAAAAGAAAGACATGTATGAGTAGTGGGTAATTGTCTTGCTTTCATAAGAAAGTTTCTCAAAAAATCGGAATAATATACCTGAGAAATGTCGAACGATTCTTCCATGGATGTCAGCATGTAATTCTTCAAGGCCCTCTCCAGTGTCGGTACCGACAGCAAGGGCGGCTGCACCAGCGGCAATATAGTCGGGTCGTTCTGCTGTTGCAAAATCGTGCAATAGTAAGCCGCACGATCGCGTACCTCATCGTCCGAGTCCAGCTGGCAACGTGAGAGCAGCACCAACACGTTTGGAAGCAAGGGCGGGCAGGCGGCAGCGAAACGTGCCAATGCAGTAACGGCCGCTGCTCGCACGCTGGCACTCTCGAGGATAACGCGATTGTAGATGAAGCGGATATATCTCGACGGTTGTTTCGACGTGGGTCCCTCCTGACCAAGTAAATGCAAAATGCGAACGGCTAGGGAGATGTGCTCGCAATCCTCGATGAATTCGCAGAGATGCGCGAGGCCCGCTTCCTTGGCTTCCGCGTTCCCTTCCATCACGGCTATAATGGTGTCGGCGATCGCCGCTTTGTACTCGAGCCCGCCCTCGTCTCTCAGCATAGCCGAGAGGAAATTCATGAGAACCGCGTGCTTGCGAGGGAACTTTTGACACAGAGCCCTGAGAAAAAAAAAAGAGATTTTAGAAGAAAAATATATACATTAGCGATGTTATTGTGTGATTCGAGAAATCAAATTTACCTGATGGCTTGGACCACTACGACCTTAAATTCGTCCGAAATTTCCGACACAAAGGTGGCGATCTGCTTCATCAGACGGTCAACAGAACTCTCCGCTCCGGTTTTTAAGAGAGTGGTTATCGCCAAAGTGGCGATCGATCTGTTCGAGTCTGTGATGAGATTTTCCAGATCAAGATTGCAAGCCGTGACCGCCGCCGGATGAGACATCGCAACTTTGTTGAGAGTCCTGACTGCGGCGAACCGAAGTGCTGGCTTCGGCGAGCCGCAGAAGAGCTGCAGGACACTGATCGCAGGTCCGATCTCTCTGGCGCCGCTTCTTCCAAGATTGACCAAGGCGTGCGCCGCCTCGTACACCACCATCTCGGACTTGTGACGCAGACAGGACTCGATGAATCCTATCAGTTCCTCGCCCTCGTCCACCTCGTCCAATAATTTGTACGCCATTCTGATCAGCATGCACGCCGCGTAAGGGCTCTTCGGGCTCGTCTTCATAAGTTTGGCGACCAGCTTGATCACCGCATGCTTGTCCGCCTTACGTGCTTGATACAGGACACCCAGGGCGTGATACTGAACCATCACGTTGTTGGAATTCAACGCCTCCTGCGCCTCGTTTGCCCATCTTCTCGCGACGTCGCTCGACACGCTCGTCAAATGCAAGGACGAGACAAGGGCAGCACTGGAGACGGCCGGCGAACGATCGACTATGGCTTGCTTCATGTAGCGCTCGATGGCCGCCAGCATGCTGCCGTCGGTGATGGTGCAGAGCGCCCGGATGGCAGCAGCCCTGTACAAATCCTCCTTCCCCGTCATGTCTTTCGTTAGACTGGACGTGACTATAATCACGTCCTCGGCTAAGGAACTCAATTCTTTGATGCCCAGATAGACCAGCCGTCTCAGGATGACATCGCGTGATTGAAACAGCTTGGTCATGGCGAAGAAAGCCTCGGTGGCTTCCGTTGTACCCAACTGTTCGCCCTGATTGAGTAAATATAGAATCTTGGTGAGAATGTGGGCGCATTTTTTCGGATTGACAGGCGTGTTGTTGAATGTACGTGCTTCCTGAAGAACCGTGGTCTTTTCCAAGTTTTGAAACGGGTTCCCACCGCCTTGATCAGACAGAAAAGACATGTGTCAGCGCTCGGCAGTGTCAATCAACGCTAAATTCTAAAGATTTATAACGCATATAACATTTGGAAATGTACGTTCGTAAGAAATTATTACAAAATCCGATGCATTCCGTAGCTATACTCATCACTGACATCTGAAAATGTGTTTACTTGTAATTGTCCGAGACTGACAACCTGACAGACCCGATAACCTGCGCGCGACTTCTAACTTACGTTCGCGAGCAACGTTCGCGTTAAGAAAAAGATAGTAATATTAAATTCATAATTACCGTCCTCCTCCTCCTTCTTGTCGCGCTTAAACGTAATCATGTTTCACTGCAAACAGAATCTCGGGAGACGAAAAAATATCACGACACGTCAGCTCGACGTGTTCTAGACGGCCATTGCAGTTTTGCAGTTTCTGTCTTCCGCTAGTTCCGCTATCTTTCCCTCTTTCCCGCGGAGCACAAAATGCTTAATTGTTTCTTTCTTTTTATTTTCAATAAATAATTTTAATTTATATTTTACGTGTAAATTATATTTTAAACTAAAAGTACGAGTAACTATTCTAAATTATAAAACTTACGAATTATATAATTGACGTAATACATAGCTTCAGAGAATTCTGTTTTTCTAAAAATTTTTTTATTTACATATTTTAAATATTTTATTTATTAAAGCGCTTAGTAATTCTTTAATATGATTGGTTCGTGCTTTTGGTTCTTCGCAGGATCGAAGTGTATGAACCAATCGTATGAAAGAATCACTGAGCCACACTGAGCGATACTAATGTCCATTTCTATCAACGTGAATTATCTTCAATTTTGATTTAATTTATTTTTTATCTTTTTTTTAGTTTTAATGGTTAAAAAAAAGATAAAAATAATTAAGTTAAACTAATAATTAATTTCTCTCCCACTATGATGTGTTCTAGGCCGGTATTCAAGTCGGATCTTATATTTAATTATGAATTGCTTGAATTACCTTAAGACTATGAATACGGGCCATAAAGATTTGCTTGAGCGAGGTTTTGGAACGCACTGAACGCAGTCGGAAACTCGGAACTCTCGGAAGCGATTGTAAACAAAAATGGCGTCCGCCTTGGAGAACTTGGAGGCTCAATTGGAGCTCTTTATCGAGAACGTACGGCAAATACGCATTATAGTGAGCGATTTTCAACCTCAAGGGCAAAACGTACTGAATCAAAAGATGTGAGTATTCGTGCAACGTGCATACGTTTGCATATTTACACATAAGGACATTACCTTTATAAATTAACCTCGCGACGGCGAGGTTGTACGACAACGAGCGTTCCACTTCGTGCCACAATTGAGCAATAATAAATTGTTGCATGTACTTGTTAGAAGAGCACTTTTGAGATCCGATAGTTAGACAGGTTAGAAGATCTTTAATGTGCTTTTCTTCTTTGCTATAAATTACAGTTTGCTCAGCTGAGACTTCATATTTGTGTAAATTGTAGCTTATATCACTCGAAATGTAAAATTTATTAAAAGTACATTGACAGATTTGTTTTTTCTTACAGTCAAGGCTTAGTCAATGGCCTACAGGAAATTGACAAGCTAAAGTCTCAGGTACAAGACGTCCATGTGCCACTGGAAGTATTTGAGTAAGTCATTATAATACTGATGTCATAATCGATGAGTATCCGGCTAAGGAAATAATTATTATTATCATTAAACACTTGTTTCAGTTATATCGACCAAGGGAGAAATCCGCAGTTATACACCAAAGACTGTATAGAGAAAGCTCTGACGAAGAATGAACAGGTGAAAGGGAAAATCGATGCCTATAGGAAATTCAAGGCGAACATGCTGGTGGAATTGAATCGAGTTTTCCCGAACGAACTGACCAAATACAGAGCGATTCGCGGAGACGAATAGGATAAATGTAACTTAAAGGACCAGATTATGACAAACAAAATGTTTCTTTGCAAACGCTGCCACATGATATGTAATTTACGTTTTCAATAACTTCTATATTTATTAAAGAATATATTATCTATGCACGATACTTAATATTACTTTCTGTTATATATATATATATATATATATATATATATATATATATATTATAAGCGTAAATATATGCAACTTTCTAAAAATCGGATAAACTTACAAGAGAAAGATTGAAATTTTCATATTTTGCAGTATTCTTGGCTCAATTAACTTATACTAATTAAACCAACAAATTTTGCAAATTTTATTGAATAGCGTCACGCTGTTGTTTGTATTAAAACACTTGTATATTACGCTTAAATTGTGTATATGAAATTATTTTGCAATTAATGGGTTAATTGAGAAGTTGCTGCAATTAATTTGCAAATATGCATATCATAAATATCACGATTTAATCAACATGGCCTAATTAAAATAATTTAAAGATCAATTGTTACAGAATTTAAAAGAAAAGAGATGAGTATAATCTTCGTTGAATACTAAGATATGACGACGATAATAATTATCAATCGATGTCAAGTTCAAGTGCGACTTGCTTGGTTAGTCATGTAACAGGTGTGTTTATAAACAGCTTTATAATGACTGTAATAACCCGAGTATTACCTGAGTACAAAAAAAACTGTTAAATCTCTACTCTGTACTCAATAATCGCAACTCAAACTCTGCACTCGTGTAATGCTAACTAGTACAACTTTGAAGGTGTACGGAATTATCGAGGTGACACTTCTGTCTCGCACAAATATTTTGTCAATGACGAATAGCTGAGTGCATATTTGATTATAACTTTTAATTACGTATATCACGTGTTACATGTATTATGTTACCGCTGAATAATACAGTAATTTGATAAACTGAAAAAAAGGGATTTAATTTTAGATGCACACGGATAAATGCCAACGCGCAAAAATACAGTAATATCATTTATTGAAAATTAATTACATAATTTTGGAAAGGACGGAAGATCGATGTTACGAGAACCGAGATTTTGTTAGATCTGCGATCAAGCGGCACAATATTCTTAAGACCGATATTTTTCGGTTAAAATTTTTTTATTTATCTATGTTGTGTATATATATTATATTTTAATTTTCATATAGTCCCACTGTGTGACGCAGCGAAATAATTTGCGCTCCACGCGCGTGCCATTTTTCGCATTTTAAAGACATATATCGGTTTTGCCCCACTCGGCTTTTCCCCTCTACTTTGCAAGCACAGCGTGAATGCGATCTTTGGGCGAAGGATAAAATCATTCTACGGACAGTACGGACGACAATCGAGCGTTCGACAGTAGCCCTGGCGATCACTTTAAGCGGCATGCTCGCACTACTGATCGTCGTCCTCGCGCTCCAATACGGTGCCAATCAAGCCGAGGAGTATACGTGAGTACCAAGCCGACAGATTGGTCCTGAATTTAATGTTAGATACAGGAAAATGCAGCTTATACGTCGATTGTGTTATTTCGCTATTTTCACGTAGAAATATGTTATAAAATTATTTTCACATTTTGGTGCCAAGTAATGCTCCAGCAAAAAATACCGGTATAATTTCGGTAGATTTAGATTTTTTTTTTTTTTAGATGTATCTAAACTTTGACTCATCGAAATTTAGATACCAAAGCCTTCCGATCGACTTTCAGTACCAAGCGCTCTTGTCTCGTTGCGTTCTCTAATCGTCATTATTTGTTCTCTCACGTGCTGGAATAAGTGCGTACATTTTAAAGCGGTCAAGTAATAGAGCGCTATCCGATTGCGTGAATGTTAGTTTTAAATAGAAAGGCAATTCACCTGGTACACGGTGAAAGCAACAAGTGGGGATTCATTGAGAAATAGACCGCATCGGTCGCCCCGACGCGACGTCTTCCCGAAGTTCAAAGACATTCGGAAAATTATTGAGTTCTTACTGTGCCTTCTCGCACTTCTCGAGTTTGAGTGCAGCAACATCATAAACATCTGCTTAGAAATGTTTTCACGACGTAATAGTGAACAATAATGAGATAATCTGCTGCTTCTTTTGCTAACGATAAGAATTATTTTTATCCTCTGATAAAATCTCTGATATGTATGGATGAGATATTATGAATTCATAATGTAAAATAATTTTGCGTTTTTTAAATGATTTATAAATTACGTTCTTTTAAATGAATGTTTACGTTCTTTAAATTTTTTCTTTATGAAAAAATGATAAAATATGATTTGCTGTATTTGCTTCGGGTTGTAAGGAGAATCAGAAATGTTACGAATTGCATAAACTTTAAAGCATAAGCTCTTTTTTATCTTTCTATAAATAATATCGGCGAGTAAAGTTTTTTTTTAGATTTTTCATCGATTAGCTTTGGAGAATATTTAACAAGTTAGAGATTTTTTTAATGCACTTTTATGGTGAAAAAATCTAAAAAAAAAATTACATGTTCTTTGACGTTATTTATAAAAGAACTTAGGTCTTAAATATGCAATTCTTAACATTTCTGATTCTCTTTACAGACACGAGGATTATTTTTCGAACTTTGATAATCAGAAATTATTTTACGTTGCTCTTAAAAGTAAAGAAAAAAATATTTTTTTGTACTATTATAAAATATAAATATAGTACTATTCTTTGATACATTAGTTGATACATTAATGATTAAGATATACAGCAGAATAGAGTCACGCACCGTTACATTACAATTCTTTTGCGGATATCAGTTTGAGTTTCGTTTCACGAATATCGAATGAGAACGTATGACCGACCTTTATAACGTTTTATCATATTTAGCGGTTTAAAGACCTACATTAGAATCTCACAACGGGATTTAAATGCTCGCACTGTAGTTTGTAAACGGTGTACATTTTTTTAGATATGGATTGGAGGAATATCAATAAGATTGATAGTGGATTAAAGAGCGCGATTAAAGAGATGATTAATTTATATGCTGCATGTTGCTCTACTGATTATTGGCAAAATATTTTTATCTCAATTCTATAATACGTGAAAATATAATTAATAACACGTTTTGTAGCCTCCAAATAATAGAAATTTGTTATAAATTGCAAATAACTTCTTTTTTATGTCGCCTTAAGATATTTGATATTTAATATTTAATTTAATTTTTTTCACGTTTTAACACTTAGCCGATTAATTACGCCAATAAAAAGGCATGCAGAAAACTTACCCTACGTCAACATAGACTGCTTTTTCATCTATTATAAAAAATCAATTTTGTGATATGTTATACAAAGGTGTTTCGTATTTCTTAAAAATTACGATTAAGCATCGTTATGCTTTAACGATTAATGAGATTCTCAATCAACGTCAAAGAATACGCAGTTACGCAAAGATCAGATAATAAAATCAGTAATTAAAAAGATAATGACAAATTTTAATCTAATAAATTAAAAACAGGATAAATTATGTTAAGATAAAATCAAGATTTTTTTCAATAAACATCCGATAAAAATTGCCAATCTCTCCTCTTCAAATCGCAGTTCTCTTTGGCACTACAAGTGCGATGGCGGCCTATGTAAGAAGGTATTGATAACGGAAGAGGACACCAACCCGGTCGCTCTTAGCGTATGCCAATTGTCATGCGGCCAAGGTGGTGCCCTGTGGCCGAAGCCGACAGGACATATGTCCATCGGCAAGAGCGTGGTGCAGCTTAATCCTGAGAGCATCACACTCGCCGGAATTTCCACTCAGACAGCGGTGGGCAATCTGCTTCAGACGAACGTGGTTCGTATGAAAGAGAACGCGAAGAAGCTCGGTGGTTCCCTAACTTTGAACGCTGGTGGAACCGGGCTGGTGATACGTTTTAGAGAAGGACTCAATCTCGACAATGCCAAACTGACCTTGGAAACGGACGAGAGGTACACTCTCCAAGTTGCTACAGTCGACGGACAGGTAAGCTGTAACAAAGAAAGTTCAAGGAGCGAGAAGCACGATGTTGAATAAATTTACATTTGGATTCTCATTAAATTGACAACTGGTTTTTGTGGAGAGACCCCAAATTATTCGAGATAGTATTTATGTAAACATCTCGAGAATAGAACTGTTTTCATCAACATTTTATAGATGTGTCGAATAAAAAAATCTCTTTTATTTCGAAATACATTGAAAATAATAAGACACATAGACGTCACTCATGTTATGCGTTACTGGCCGTTTAAAGCTTCGTCCTGGCCAAGAAACATTCTCCTCGACATTGTAGATAACAATTAATGTATGGAAACAAATGTGTGTGACAAAATTTTAGTAACTACTATTTTTATTACTAAATTTGTATCCGGCAAAATATATGTGACAAATGTATTTCACAATTTCTTGGATTCGAAATGAAATTTTGTCGAATGCACTGTTGGCGACATATTAATATCTTGTTCAGTTTTAACGAGGCTTAAGTTTCGATTTCATTATTTTATAGTAATATTTCACAATTGCTGATTTATAGGTGCTTGGACATAAAAACGAGTTTTTTTCACACATTCAGATGCATAGTATGTACATGTACGTATATACATATAGGTATCATGTTTCATCGTGTTTCATCGTTAGGTCAGACTGTGTCTCGTTAATGATCATATGATCTCCCAAATTCACTGGTGACGCGTTAGTCAGATAAATTAAGACCATTACAATTTTTCGCGACGTGACGGGAAGTATATACTTCATTTAAATTTTGTATTAAATTTTATCGTATTGTACATGTATTTATTATTTTTTTTCAATTGATTTAATCTAGATTTATTTTAATCTGATTCGTTTATACCCGAGAAAAAAGTGGCTATAACAATATATTATAAGATATGAAAAGATCTAAATAACATTTAATTTTATATGATTACTTATATATAATCAGATCCGAAATTTAGTGCAATATGATCATAGCTAAGATCAAGTCGAATGTGATTATATAAAGATTGAAGATATGATCATATCGCGCAAAATTTGCGGATCTAATCTATATATAATCATATAAAATTACATGTTATTTAGATCTTTTCATATCTAATAATGTATTCTTACATCTGACCATATTATATCCATATTTTTTTCTCGGGTATTATTATGTTATTTCTACTCCTGCATGCTACTCCTCTCTCTCCTCCGCATAGATTGGAACGTTTGATTTTCTTTATTATTTTCTCGTTTTCTTTCCCTTGCTTTCATTCTCTGCTTCTTTTCCTTTATATTTCTCTTTTTTTGCTGTCCTTTCTATTAATCTTATCTCCTTCTACTTTTCTTCTTTTAGGACTTATTGTTAGTGGATTTAATTCTCTTCTTTATACGTATCTCCTATTATTATTTAGACTTTCTTGTCATCATTTTTCTTTCTATCTTTCTCTCGTACTATTTTTTGGTGATAGAAAATAAATCGTAAATAACACAAAAATCTAAAATGTCGTTGAAAGAAACATCTGAAAAAATTAATTAAAATTGCACATCGAAATTTACTTTTAGTACACATTCGCAGTTTATTAAAGTTTATTAAAATAATTCCTAGGTGGAAGCTTATATTACGGCGAACACGTACTTCGGAGCTCGACACGCATTGGAGACCCTCAGCCAACTGATCGTCTTCGACGATTTGCGCAATCAAGTTCGAATATCCAACGAGACACATATTATAGATGGCCCGAAGTATCCCTATCGCGGAATCCTTTTGGACACTAGCCGAAACTATGTCGACAAGGAGACGATTCTGCGGACGATCGACGGTATGGCCATGTCCAAGCTGAACACATTCCACTGGCATATCACCGATTCCCAGAGCTTCCCCTATGTTAGCAAAACATGGCCTGATTTCGCCAAGCATGGTAGCTACTCGCCGACCAAGATCTATACTCCCGAGACGATTAGGGAGATCATCGATTACGCCTTGGTTCGCGGTGTCAGAGTCCTGCCAGAGTTTGATGCACCCGCGCACGTTGGCGAAGGCTGGCAGTGGGTGAGTAATAACTTCGTTATCAGCAAGTGAATATGACATTCGTAAATAATAATTAGAAAACAGTTAAATCAGATTGAGAATAATTAAGGAAATTAAAAGTCTATTATAAATGTATCATTATCAAATTCAATTTACACCATTTTTCTTTATCTTTTTACTTCAATCTACAGTATTATATGTTATAACGAATAGGTGGGCGACAACGCAACAGTTTGCTTCAAAGCCGAGCCCTGGAAGGACTATTGCTTAGAGCCGCCGTGCGGTCAGCTGAATCCTACCAGCGAAAGAATGTACGAGGTCCTTGAGGGACTTTATAAGGATATGTTGAAAGATTTCCAACAACCGGACATCTTCCATATGGGCGGTGACGAAGTAAACGTCAACTGCTGGAGATCCCAAAGCATTATCACCGATTGGATGCTGAAGAGGGGATGGGATCTTAACGAAACCAGTTTCTACCGATTGTGGGATTACTTCCAGGACAGAGCTCTGGAGAAGCTGAAGATTGCCAACGGCGGCAAGAACATTACGACTGTCCTGTGGACCAGCGGATTGACGAGCGAGGAGAACATTGAACATCTGGATCCTGCGAAATATATCATTCAGATTTGGACGACCAGAGACGACCCAACTATCGGCAGACTGTTGCGAAACGACTTCAAGATTATTTTCTCAAATTACGATGCTTTGTACCTTGACTGTGGGTGAGAAAACATTATGGAATATAGCGTTGCATATTTATCTATTTTACTACAAACCGTAATGTGTATCAAGTATTTGACTGTGTGTAGATAAAAAATTAGCATTAATAAGTACGTGTATCAGTCGCGCTAAATATATTTTATAAACATATATTAAATCTTCTTAGAAATAAGTATTAATTATGTTTTCCCTCTTCTCGTATATAGATTCGGAGCTTGGATAGGCGAGGGTAACAATTGGTGCTCGCCGTACAAGGGTTGGCAAAAGATCTATGAAAATTCTCCATTAGAGATGATCAAGCAACACGGATATGGGAATAAGAAACATCTTATTCTAGGCAAATTCTTTATTAAAATTTTATTAGTACTTTCCCCGATAAGAAAATTGCCCAAATATTGTACAATAATTATATCATGAAATGGAGAGAAATTTCACAATAATTGCATTAAGATAATGCACCATAACGCAGCGGTGTTGTCAGAATAAAATTTCTAAATGATATTTGCTCAAAAATTGATAAATTCAATTTTTGATATAAATTATACACAATTATTTCGACATTCAGAAGCAAAATCACATACTTGTAGAAAAGGCCATAGAAAAAAAAGAACAAACTGTTTATCTGATAAACATTTTGAAATATTACTTATGTTAAAAAAGAACAAAAATATTTATCAAACCTCCTCTTAAGCGAGGATATATTTTCTCTTAAACTACCTTAATCGGGGGATGTCAGTTGTTAAACGACTAAACGAGGAAAATGTGGGATGAAGGCCGGGCCGGGATCGAACCCGGGACCCTTCAGTTTAGTAATTATCCGCGTTAGCGCGGAGCCATGCGTCACCCCAAAGATCTTCTCGAAGAGCAAAATTTAGGGCTATTATGCAAAAGAATATTCTTAAGACATGTTAGTTAAAACAAATTTAACAGAGAAATATGAAGTACAGATTTGTTGAACTTATAAATTCATTAACATCCGGTTCATAACATTGATGTGCTAAAATGCTAAATAATTACAATTTAATTGATCATCTAATTTGCTACGTATTTTTTTTTTTCATAGGTGGAGAAGCAGCGCTTTGGACCGAACAGGCGGGCAGCTCTAATATTGATTCGAGATTGTGGCCAAGATCGGCTGCGATGGCTGAAAGATTGTGGAGCGAGCCGGATTCCAAGTGGCATCATGCTGAACAGAGAATATTGAGGCATCGCGAGAGACTCGTCGAACGAAAAATCTACTCGGACAGCTTAACACCTGAGTGGTGCTTGCAGAACCAAGGCTCGTGCTATTAAACCATAAACTACGATGCTATAAAAACTATTCTACTTCTAATGTCATTGTTTCTATTTTCTTTACATCTGATATTAAAATAATCCATCATGTTTCAATCTTGTCGTCGTTTTGTTTCTTTCTCTTACATCTTCCTTCTTTTCTTCATCAAATCTCATTGACATAAAAAAATTCAGAAATTTCATATTACTTCAATCAATTGCAATTATACCGCATACAAATTAAATTTTTCTTGAAGAAAAAATACATACTTGGTATTTAAAAGAAATCACATAGTTTTTTTTATTTATTTTATACAAACTTAGATATTTAATTAAGAACAATTTGATTATTTATAAATAATTAAACGTTTATTAACATTCTGTAAAACGGAACTTATGTTCCTTATCCTCTAATGATGACAATCGGGATGAACTTCTAATCGTATTTTTAATCACATAGCCATGTTCGCAATATTTTCGAACTGTGAAGACAGATAATAAGTAAATGCTGGCCGTATAAAGCAATATCGTATATTGGATATGTATATATATTAGGTATCGAGACTGATTGAGACATTCTCGTTGTTTCTCTCAATGGAGATTGTCCGTCGAAATTGATTTGTCGTAGCTCTCAAAAAGAATTAATCATATACAAGTATGTATTTATGTACATATAGTTGTGTTACAAATTCTGTTGCTAAGAAAAATAAATTTATTTGATAACTAAAATTATTATGATTGGTCAAATCAATAAAATAAGTATACATTTCATACTGCTTTTATGAAATAAATTCAATTTTCTTAGGAACATAATTTATGGCATGTCTATGTATATGTGTATGAGATGTCCGGGACGTGACAGCGGACTCGTAATTGACGGATTTCCCGGAAGAATTTCTCGGGTTCAATCCCTCATCCCGCATAAATGGATTTTAAATTCGTAATCTGCATAAAGTGCAACAACAGCTCCCATAATGAGCGGCAGAATATAAAACACAGAGAGCAAGGACAAAAACTACTGTGCTTATTTACTTTCTCATTAGAACTCATGAGCTATTATCAAAGCTGAACAATTGTCACGACACATCTGCCAAGATGTTATGAAGAAGATATACATATATTGTATATATACAGATAATCTACTTGAACAGGTACGTTGTAACGATACTTATTATTACTTGTCATAAGTTAAAAGTTTATTGAGTCGGTGTTTCAAATTTTTTCGCAACGATCTTGTGGTATATTTTGTAAAAAAACATGTATGTAAAATCATCATTTGCCTTGTCTCTGAAGTTTGATACATAAAATTTCTAATTCCCAAAAATAATTATTATTTATGCCACTTTCTCACTTTCTTTTAAATACAACAAATAAACATCGAGAGATTATAGTAATTCTAAACATTTGCATTCTTATCGCACATGTATCATTATTCATTTTTTAACACATAACGAACAGCAAAGAATGAAATTATTATTATATTGAGTACATTACAAATATTTCAATGTTTAAGTTAAACGATAAAAAAGATGTAACTTTTTCCAGCGAAGTTAAGATCTTATTTTACGAGTTAAATGAGTAAACATCCACAGATAGACTAATCGTTAAAATTCTGAAATTACTTGGTTTTGATCATCTTTTTAAGCGACTTAAACGAAATTCTATTCTCTGCAACGTTTCACACTTTTTCGTGAGGTATTCAGACCCATAAGAATCGATAATGGAAAAAAAATCTTTCTCGATCACAAGATAAAGTATGATTATCTAAACCATTCCGATTCATTGCTAATAGCTGTCCCCCTTATCGTCGAAGGGTGTCTTCACGAAGTACGTGGTAAGGGTTCCTTTGCCCTTCACGTATGTCGGTCCTCGACAAACGAGCTCATATCCGGCGTCGATGAGGATCTTGGCAGTGTCCTCGGTGACTTGGAGCTTGCCCATTTCACCGCAAGTGTCCATCCTGGAAGCCACATTCACCGTGTTTCCCCAAATGTCATATTGCGGCTTCTGCGCACCTACAACGCCCGCTATCACCGGACCGTGATTTAAGCCTGCGATTAACATAAGTATTTGATCATTTATTTATTTCACAGAGAGAGCTAAAGGGACAATTGACAAGAATATATATGTAATTTATTACGCAATTGTTTATTATTTAAAATACTTCTATTTCTTATTAAAAATGTTTAAATATAAAAAAATATTTTGGTAAAAAGAATTTAACAATAATAGCGTTAGTGATAAGTCCTACCTATTCTCAATTTGAATCTCTGGAAAGAATCCCTGTTGATCTGATCCAGAATGGTCATAAGCGCGATGGCAAACTCGACGAGTACAATTACATTATGATCTCGTTGCTTTAGTAGATCCTACATAAAACGGATAAAGAATGATATTATTTCGACAATTTTCTTCATTAGAATAAAAAAATAATTAAAAATTTTTTCAACGCGCGCGCGCACACACATACACACGTACATGTTATTTTATGCAAAATTACAGATATTTATTCAACTGGCTTTTCAAATTAGATTAAGAAGAATAAATATTTATATTAAATATTACGAAATTTCTTTATAAACAGAACAAGTTGCTCAAGAAATCAGATAAGTTAATTTTGTCTCTAGAGTTTAATTTTATGATTTTACCTTGCCATCACCGTCCTCCTTTCCTGGGCTCAGACCGGATGCTAACATGTAAGTACTACCTATCGTCTTGATCTTTTCGATTCCCGAGAACTTCGGCTTGAGTAGGAGCTTGTCGAAGTCACAAATGATCTCGTTAAGTAGACGCAGACACTCGAGACCTTGCTTGTTTATGTCGGTTTCGTCATAAAATTCCTTGTAATTCGGAATCGACGCGAACATTACAGCGATGCTGCTATATCTCTCGTGATAGAGTTCCTGTTAGTTAGAAGACAATGATTATCTAATTTTCTTTTATTTCAATCATTATACATTTGTATTATTAAGAAAATATATAGGTGCGCGTGAAAATGATCAAAATATTAAATAATTTTTAAAAAAGAGCTACAAATTGTGTTTTGCATATTTCAATCTATATAAAATAATTTCTGAATGTATTTAAATAAGTGTTAAAAAAAAATTAACATACAGTACTTGCGTGGATCAAAGTGGATAATGCATGTGCAACGATGCGAGTATCAAATTAGCATATTACTAAATTACTAATAAGTACATTTGTATGCGAATAACATATAATCAATTTAAATGCTTATCGATTATCATGTGTCATGATTAATATTGAAAAGTGCAAATTTCAATAATTACGGTATATAAATTAGATTTATCAAGATAATCACTTTTTAGTGAATTAATTTATTAAATATTATACGAGGAAAATAACTCCGAACATCAAAGTTTTAAGAGCTGACCTGCATAGCTCTTGTAGCTAAAAAATGATCAGCCACGTGCGCTGGAAGAATGTTCTCCAAGAGAATCTTGTTGATGCCTCTCATGGTTTCCACTTCGTCCTGCTCGACCATCAACTTGCTCTTCCATAGAATATCCATCCTGGATGTATATTCCACTTGTCTGTCGAGAATGTGAAGTATCAGGCTGACGAGAACCAGTAAATATCCCACTTGCATTAGGTAATGGACGCCGTAAAACCTGCGAAAATGTAGCTTCCGTAACATTGCAAGACTTTCCAGAGCTTGCGATTTATAATACATGCATCGCTCGAATTTTCAGAGCGCCTCACTTACTTAGCGTCAGGGTTGTCATAATACAGTTGGATTACCGGTGCTTGAGAGAAGATCACGAGTATTATGGCAACGGATAGAAGCATTACGCCTAGCTTCAACAAAAAATCGACTCTCAAGTGTGTCCAGCCAACTACTAACGCTATTACTGGAGAATATATATACACCTGGAAATTTTAATTTTGATTTTTAATATTAATATTAATCAGATTTCTAGATTTAATGCCAATACTTAGATTTTAAGTGTAATAACGATTTATTTAAGCATGAAAAAGCATTTGCTGAATGTTGTCCTATATATATTTTTTTAAATAAAATAACATGTGAAATAATCTATCAAATAATTTAAGACATACGCACTGGTATAATATTGTGTTCGGCATTGAGATCAACTTCGATCAGACTAATGACTGATGATGCGATGGCTAATAGTGCCGTTATCAAATACACAGTTATTCTGATACCGCGGCTAAGCGCGATTTGATTCGTTGTTTCTTCAGTATTTTTAGAGTCAGCTTTTCCACTGAACCACGAAATTGCGGCAAATATAATTAGGGATGCTAAACCAGCTGCGAAGCAACCGTAAACTATAATGCTTCTGTGGAAATAAAAGACAAAATTGATTTTTAAATTATTATTAAATAGAAATATACCTTTCATTTGTTTACGTTTAGAGATTGATAATTTAATTGCTAAAACATTTCATTAATTTAAGACTGCTAAATCGAATTATATAAATAAAAGAAGGTACCTAATTAGATAAATAAATACTAACAATATAATAGTTTTATTTTATGATATAATATGATATAACAGTTTTATTTTATATTAAAAAGATAAGTCACATGACAATAATTTTATTTTGTAAAAATATATTGATATTAATTTTACAAATAATAACATTAAGATATTAGAGTGATAGAGTAAAGAGAGAGAGAAAGAGAATTAACTGACTCAAATATCAAATATTCGATTAAATCGTAATTCACCTTGGTAGATAGATGATTTGAATGCAGAACATCATTGTGTAAACCACATTGGAGGCCACAACGTACCAAAGGTATTGCTCATCCCTTTGCTCTCGATACAGCTGCTCTTGATTCTTCTCTTTGAACCAATAAGTAAAAGGCGAAAGTCCTTCACTTCCGCCGCACCAGTGTCTAACATTATACATAAAAACCGAAAAAATTTCTATATTGTAAATTACATATTTGACTTAATACGAGCTTGATTCTTGTCTGTCGCTTTAAAAAATTATATTTATTCTAAAAAGTATATTAAAGTGATTAATCAATTTTCATAATAGCAACATGCATACCATGTACGGACAGAAGAGTGATATAATTGTTATTAAATCATTAAGCCATTAGTGATTAAACTCGATTGCGTGATATTAACGCAATGTCAAATGCATAATTTTCTAAATTTTTAATTGATATGATATTGATATAATTTAAGTAATTATATGTGTATCATGTGTACACTCACTGTGTATCAAAGCAGTTGGAATTGTTTGCCAACAGATTCGATTCGATCATTGCGATGCTCTGTCGAAATAAAATAAGTATATTTTAATTATTTTGTTAAAACTATTTATAGAAAAATAGATAAATAATAGCTTACTGTTAGGCCAATATTTTTCGCTAAGGTTGCTTCCGCTATATTAGCGAAAGGCTTGTCGGCACCCCAACATTCCACGTATTTCGTCATTTTGCTACTAGGTCTCGATCTATTATAAAATATTTATCATTTATTTTATTCTATTTTTATTTTATTTATCATTTAGTTTATTATTTTATTTTATTTATCAATTTTCTATTTAATTAATCATAAAATTAAAAATATACATTAACAATTAAAGCTTTAGATTAAAAATTTTTTATTATAATGTTACTGTTGCGACTCACATTAAATTGACATTTTTGCATAAATGTTAATATTTGACAAGAACTGTACGAATTAAACAAAGTTATGTAACAAACATACCTGGAAGGTACTGGTCCAGATCCCAGTATACGATTTCCACCGTTTTCCATTCCATTTTCCTCTCGATTTTTCTATGGAAAGTAAAAATTATAAAAAAATTTACATTTCCTAGACATCAAGATATAATTCTCTATTTAACGCGCAACTGTGTGTGTGTGTGTGTGTGTGTTAAAGTTCTTGTCAGAAAATATTATTTTGAATATTTAAAAAAATGAGATTAAATTACTTATTTTCACAAAAAGATTATCTACAGAATATCTGAGAGAATTCCTTAATGGAAGATTTAACGAATGAATTTCAAGCAACCATCAATCACTGTCACTGATATTAAACACGTGTCTTTGCACAAAGTATAATATAAATGTTTCTACGATAAAAGCGAAGTTTCAGTTATTACAATGAAGAATTCTCCTCGAGATGAAGGATTTTCATTACGCGGAAGAAAATTAAGTTCATACAATTATAATTTCTATATTCGGAAGAAAGAAGCATCTCCGAAAAATAAAGAGACGTGAATAAATACGCGGAAGGGAAAGCGCGATTTAGCGAGCTTTTAAATAAGTTTTTAACGAGCTTCTGTCGAGATATTTATTGAGGCGATAAACGGAACATTACGATCCCAACTTCGTTTATGTAGAAATAAGACGCGGCTTAATTTACTCGGATTTCCTGTTTCATGGGTGAACTTTATCATCACTTTGTGGTAGATTAATTGATGGTATTAACGCGGATCTTCTGTTCCTTTTCATGAAGCAAGCCATTGTTCGTTTGCTTGAGCTCTTTTTTGCAAAAAGTTAAAGAGCATTTACATCATTTTATAAAATATAAAATTCTAACAATTATATAATAAAATAGACAAATTAGATTGTAAAAATTTTCGGATATTAGAGAAATTATTTAACATTGTTTACGATATACAAAAAAATGTGTTTAAGAGTCGCATAATTTTCTCAGCAATTTTTACGTCGCAAAATATATTACATTATTTATATTTGTTTTCCCCCAGTGAGAAAAACACATTCTATGAAGCAATCTAAAAAGTAATTATTCTTTTTAAATATAAATTACGTGCTACTGCTACGACAAATTGCTCTTTAATTTGATTTTCGCCCTCAATCTCTTTAATTAGCACCGATGAAGATAAAATGTTTATTGCTATAGCAAATGAGGATAGATCGGATGTCTGTGTTTTCCCTTCGGCGATGCCGTAAAGTGGAGAATTAAGCAGCACGAGTTAAACAGTACTACTCCTAATTAAGAATCTGAATAGGCGACGAGCGGATGTTAATGTTTTTGCGAAAACATTTTAAGCGATAATGGACTTTTAGCAAGCTTTTACTCACCTGGGGCGGCACGATAAGAAAAGTCTCTATCTTATGCTGAGCAAGATAACTCTCTCGAGATCCTCCGTCGCCTGGCTCGACCTCAAACCGATCGCCCAGTTGTAGTAAAGTAGCCTTTGTTATGTGAACCCTCCTTAAAATTGAAAAAAGAAAATTCTTTGTAATAGAATTTAAAAAATAATTATTTTCTAATTGTTTACGTGAAATAATTTATTATTGTAAAAAAGAGCGATCATTAATGTCCTTCGTAATAAGACGCATCAAAATCGCATTA
This sequence comes from Temnothorax curvispinosus, assembly GCF_003070985.1. Classification (NCBI taxonomy): domain Eukaryota; kingdom Metazoa; phylum Arthropoda; class Insecta; order Hymenoptera; family Formicidae; genus Temnothorax; species Temnothorax curvispinosus. The sequence continues at coordinate 135,212 of NW_020215615.1, read as the reverse complement.
TAATTATATTTAATATTATGCAACAATAAAAGTAGCCTGTATTTTTTGCAAGTTCGAAGCACCATACAAATAAAAATTAGTTAGACAAAGAGTTATAAATTGTTATATATCAGTGTTTTTTTTTGTGTTTTTTTTGCGCAAGAAAAATAAATGCCAACATTCTCAAATGCTAACGTTCAGTATTCCGCAGAAAGTGATAGAGTAATTTGTTCTGCACATAATCTACGGTAGAATTGTACGTATTGCAATGCGGTAGAGGTGAGAACCATAGAGAGGAATACAGATTGACAGAGCCACAGTGGGGTGAATCGTCTTACCCTGGCAGACCGCCGCTCTCCATGTGATTGGCCAAGGTCACGTCGTCGCTCCACACGTCGAATTGCCATTTCCGCAGACCGAGTACTCCGCACAGCACGTTCCCTGTGTGAATTCCTATCCTCATGTCGACGTTAAAGCCGGTGGCCTCGCGGACAAACCTACGTGCGACGAGATACAATTCGAGAATACTCTCATTTGCCCTGCTTTTATACGTGCACTTGTCGCTCCTACACTCTCTCGCTGCACACCATCCGTTAAACTTAACAATTATCCAATCTTGGATTCTATTTGTTGAGAAACAGTAGGCTCGGTGTAAACTTGAGATAAAAATGCTAATATATTACGGGAAAAAAAATATAAATTTACGTAAATTCTAAAATTTTTTAAAAAATTATTTGATCGCGATGTGTAATCTGGCAAAAAGAGCAATCTTTATTTAATATAGCAATTAGAATTAATTTTAGAGACTATTTAAGTGCCAATTCAAAGAATTACAAAAAAGAAGTAATTTTTAACTCGATACACAAGAGATCGTTAATAGAGTGTAATAAAATGACAAATATGTTATATTGAAAAATAATGAACATACGTTTTTAAGAATAGAGTTCTTAAAACTATCGAGGATAATAAGCAACGGTTGGCCGGGCTTTTGATCCATATATTGTTCTGTAATTAATGTCTACACATAAACTATGCGGTATTGTACTAATCCTATAATCCTCTAATCACCGATGAGCAATCCATTTCGATGCCGGGAACGATGCCATCGACAAAGCACACACAAGTCCTGTGATTATTAAAGCGTAATACACGATTGAGCAGAGGTATGCGAGAGTGTTAAATTTTCAACTACTGATGATGATGTTATAGCTATAGAATAATAGAAATTTGATATAAAGATATTATATATGCTTTCCTACTTTCGTCTTTATTTCAAATTTCGAATAAAATTCAAATTTTTTTCTTCATAATTTTCCTCGATTCATTGTGAGTGAGTTACTGAAATCATTAGTACTGTGCAAATTAATTTATAATTATAAAAGCTCTGAAATATTCTCTTTATCTAATAATTATTAGCGTCATTGTACATATTGAATGGGAGAAAAATGAGAAGCAAGAAGAAAGAACTTTATTAATATGATATATTCTACGCAATATTCTACGTGCAATGCTTTCATAAAGAGTTTCCTTTTTTTTTGTAAACTCTTTTGCGCATAAAGTAATGTAGCAATTATATTTCCTTTTTTCATCCTATTAAGCTCCAGGCAACAATTTAGAAAAATAGATAGAGAAAAGCGTATGTAACTAACGAGCACGCGCTCGTTAGTAAATGTAATTTTAGTATTTCATTTGGCCCTCACCTGATGGCATCAATCATTTGCAGTCCCATATTTACACAGTTGTAAGCGTGATTCGGACGGGAAACCGGAAGCCCGGAAACGCAATAGTAACAGTCGCCCAAAATTTTGATCCTCATACACTGATTGTCCTGAAAGTCATGAATTAATTTATTATCAACCCTTTGCGCTCTGTAACAAACTTCACATTTTGCTCCGCCAGTTTTAAATAAAAATAGAAAGATTCTGCAATAAAAATTTTAGGTGTATTTTTTATAACAAGTAAAAAATATATTGAATATTTTATAATCAATACTTTATATTACTTTATATTTAAGAAATAATTTATTACATTTATTACATCTTGTTTAAACTTTAATAACGTATGATATTGCTTGAAGCATTTTTCTGAATAAATAAGTCTAGGCTTTTTTTTCATAGGAAAGGAAGCAATTTCCTCTCGTATTAAATTTAGACGCCAAAAATTGAAATTTATTAAATATTTACCCAGGTAGCAAGCTAAACTGCACAACTTTATACAAAATAAAATATTGATATAGTATAAATGATGTTGAATCATATAACAAACATAAAATATACTTTTAATTAAAAGATACAGAAGAGAGTATATATAAAAATTTCATGTCGAGTCTAGCTCGACGTTGGAGTCTTAAGGGTTAAATACCCTAAAGAAAATATTAATTTTATTTAACTCCAGACAATTACAGAAAGCGGAAAATTAAGATAGCAGAGAGACTAAGGAATTATGTACTTTTTTGTAATTTTTCTTTATTTTTATCATATTTAATCCTTCAGTAATTTTTACAGAATATTCTGTATATTTACATTCCATGCAATTTACATACCTTATATTCTTATTATGTGATATAGTCTTCATATTTTATTCAACGCAAGAATTTTTATTACAACGCGAAACGTGAAATAATAATAATTCCACATAAATTTACGTTGTAGCAGCCCTTTATTGATATAAATCGTCAAAACAGGATCCATAATTCTTCATATCGCAATTATGATTAGTTTCAAGGCGGTATCTAAATACTCCATTTGCGTAAGCCATCCATTAGCATTTATATGAAAATTTATAAATTTTGATCACCTACGTAACGTCGTTTTTATTCATTGCAATATTCATTTAATTAGCATTTTACTACCGATTTAATTAAGGTTGCGTGCAAATGTTGGATAATTTATGCGTGTGCAACAATATGTATTATTAAGTACCAATAAATTCTTTTATTTTCCGCATATCGGCGTTTTATTATAAATATTTATTTTTACCATAAAAGTTATTAATTATGAGAGCATATTGTAAAACTTGTTCATTAATAGTCTCTTTGAGTCTATTGCTTTATCTCCTTTTCCTTATTCGGATAGATCGAAATATCTCTGCGGCGATATGTTTGCGAAGATAAATATGCTAGAAAGGCAAAGAGTAGACAGAGGCATTCCCGTCGAAGCTTTGGATAGCATCGTATATATTTCACCCACGCACAAATGGAATAAAGTTTTTCCATCTGCGGCATCGTTGTTTGCCTGTCGCGAAATATCGCACATTTCCCGAATTCAATTGCGAACGGCGCGCGAGGCAGAAGCAAAAGCGCGAGAAATCGGAAGCTAGTTCGAAAACATCTATCGATGTCTATGTGACGTATGCCGCTATTCTTATTGCGATAAAATACTTTCGCAAGATTCAAAATATGAAGAATGAAACTTGAAAGTTTACTCGGCTTGTGTTACATCGTTATATATAAAAAAAAATGTCGCGCTATACAGCTAACTTATATTCATATCTGACACTTGAGCTTGATCTGACCTTAATTGAGCTAATTAAGATCCGATTTAGTTGGGACCTAATATCAGATCGAGTTCAAAAAGGAGGATCCAGTTTCCACCGTCTAAAGCACTCTGGAGAATACTCCAGATAACTGATCCGAGAAGACTTCAGTTCAAGTCTAATGTCGCGAGACTTTAATTTTGTTGCAGCTGCGGAGATATTTCGCAGAATCTGAGAGGAAGAAACTCGGTAGAATTTCTCTTGGATTTACTTTAATAAATGTAGAAACAAATAAATTTCGAATTGCCGAATAATATTTTACAAAGCGTAAGATGGCGTTTTGTTGTAACAAATATCGATAAAACATGGAATTAATACGAGATTGTAAGAAAAATTGCAAAAAGGATTACTTTCCGATGTTATCTTTGACATAACGATTGATTCGAAGCTATAAGAAATTTGTCGCCGGTAAAGGCATTGTCTTCCTCCTTCATTTTCCGCATCATTAATTTATTCGTGTATTTATGTGACGTTTCTTCCCCGATTTTCTACCTTTTCCCTTCTCTTATCTAATCCGACTTTGTGGACCGTGAAACTCATTATCAGTAGAATGTTATTGAGCAATCAAAAGAATTACCACGAGAATTATTATACAAACCGAAAGAAATTAGATTGCTACTTGTTCCCAGTGCCATATCGAGCAAACAAAAAAAAATACAAAACCATCTCCAGATATTTTCGATTTATTATTGCTATCATTACTATTTAATATTATATCAATAAAACAATATTTCATTTATTTTCACACAGAGATTTTTATAAAGAAATTCTAGAACGATTAACTTTTTTGTTCTCTCGGGCTCTTAATTATTTTTACAATTTGCAATTTACAATTACAATTTATATTGACCGTAATACTACGTTTAACTTTGCGAAACGTGTTGTGAATAAATGTTTCCAACTGTTGCAAAAGTATGTTTAGATTAAAAATGTTTGCAGAATATGATTGCTTTTGTATTTGATTTTACGGACCGATTTTACAAATTGATTGAATTTTTCGAATGGTAATAACTTTGACACAATAGAGTCTCTATTGTCAATTTATTCGACAGTTCTCTATTTAAAATTGAATTTAAAAAAATTATATCGACGTATAGCTTTCAAAATGTAATCTTTTTTATTATACTGCAATTACTGCAGTTATACTAAAAAATAAATCGTGAAGTTAAAAATAAAAAGTGAATCTTCTAAATTCTTTTAAGAATAAAATATTTTTATATTAATATCACTATATCTATGAGATTCTTACGACATTTATTTTATTCAATTTTTTATTGCATAAGGAAACATGGCAAAATTTCAGCACATAAATTTGGCTTAAAAGATTTCGACTACGTAATAACTTTGCAATAACTTTGTAATGAGATTCTCCTATAATTTCTACTACAACGTGGAACAATCTGTTGTTCGCAGATTACAATTTATTGCCGAAACTCGACAATTACATGGCATTACACGTAATTTAAGAAAGAAGAAGTTACGGAGAGTATAAGATTATTATGTGTTGCGCGTATCTGAGACTGAAATCAGCGTCGATAAATTCGAGTTTAGCCGGCAGGACAAAATTAAATTTGAAAAATTTTGTTACTCTGTTTTTCTGTCGATCAAAAGATTACGGAAATAACCACTACTAATATGACGTGAACACTATGAGATTCCTTAAGACGGAATGCGGAATTTATTCGCATAATTCTCATCATCGATCAGCATGCAATGTCCTCGTCATTATTACGATGGCGATCTAGAAGTTTTTTTTTACTTTTACATATCTATATAATAAATAAATATATTTATTAATATTTCAAGTAATTTAAGGGATATATCAAAATCACCTCAGCTTTTTTTAGTGTGACTAAAAAAAGCTGTCCTGTATGAACTTTGTATTTTACAGGAACTTCTTCAGCTGATAGAATGTAAAATGTTTTCATCAGAAATCAATATATATACAAAATTATCCATGAAGCGGGCGTTGTTGGAATTTGGAATCGCATATAAAACCGACAAACCGCAAATAATTGCTCAAGGTAAACGAGTCGAGTGATCCAAACTGTGTATGTCAGTTGCTCGGTTTTCCCGCTCGGTCAGCGGGTTAACTAGCGCGGGAACGACATTCGCAAGTTCGTGGTAAAAGGAAGACGTTTTGCGAGACGATCACAGCGTGCGCTGGATCATATTGTTGGATTCATGCCGCGCTCCGGTAACGCCGTAAAGTCCCTCCGGCCGCTATAAAAGCGAATTATGCGACGCCGTAAAGCTGGAGGCCTTGGCGTTTGCAATCTGGCCCACGGCAAACGAAATTTAGCAAGTTTCCCGGAGCTTTCTCCTCGAGCAAATGTTCAGCTTTATAAACAATTCCTAAAATCTCGTGATCGATAACGGTGGTGGCGGTAGCAATGTTGCGGTTGCGAGAGCGGATTGAAAAATAAATGAAACTCGAGTTTTAAAATCCGTCCGCTTGCGGCTTCATGCTTTGACCTTCTTCTCTCGTTGGAAATGTATATGTTCTGCGTATTTGTTCATCGATATTAGCTTTGATGAGTTACCAAAGCTAATGTCGAAATGTTGATTTGTTTGCAAATATAATTTTCAATAGGGAACTGATAAAGAGAACGGTGGAAATTGATAAATATTAACGCAACCAAAAATTAACAATTGGTGCAAATAACATTGAAACCACTTATTAAATCAAATTTCATGCAAAATTGAATATGTAAAGTAAACGTATTGATTAACAAAATATTTAATAATAAAATTAAAAATTAAAGATAAAATTTTCATAATATCGCATAAATCCTCTTTTTAAAGTAAAAAAAATAATTGTAAAAAAAAATTTTGTATTTTAATAGGATGATTTGAATTTAAAAAAGCTAGATGAGAAACATAGTTTATTTTATGCTATCATTTTTACTCGTTCTTTTGATTTTCCGTTGCGAAAAGAGTAGTTATAAGTTAGGTTAATATAGCTGCAAACTAATAAAGCTCTGGAAGGAGATGGGAGATGGAGTGTATATATTGAGCGTCCCTCTTTATTCATATAAATTTAAATGTACTGATTCGTGATGAAAATATTTTACATTCTATCAAACGTGAAAAGTCGCTGTAAGTCCTGTTAAAAGTATATATATATATATATTACAAAGATATTTCAACAAAGCGATTATAAGTTTTTTACTTACTCTAAAGGCGCTGACAAAACACCGATTTCTCTAGAACTCGGGAATTAACAAACTCAAGCTTAATCATTGTGTTTTATTGTCGTTCTAAAAGCAATTTTCCGCGCTAACGTAGCGTAACGTAGAAGTTTGTGCTTTTTCTTTACCAAGAGAAAGAATATAAAGCGGCATCCGATTATGAACACAAGGGCGCACAATATTGTATAGGACTCTGTCTCCCTCCATAGCTTTATTAGGTTGTTATTATATCAATTTAAGTTTAAAACTACTCTTTTTTCGCAGTTTGCGGAAAATCGAAAAAAAAACGAGTGAAAATGTACGTGACGATATGAAACAAACTATGTTTCTCATCATCTTGCGTATTTAGATTCAGTTTATCTCCTGTCCTATTAGAATGCAACATTTTTCTTCACAATCATTTTTCTGCGCGTAACCTTAAATTTTACATATCAATAAACCGTCGACTTTTATTGAAAATGATAAAGATTTATGTTGCGATATTGCGAAGATTTCAATTTTTATTTTTATTATATTGAGCATTTCATTAGCTAATGCGTTTACTTTACATATTCGATTTTTCATGTAAATAAAATTTGCGCGAGATAGAATAATCGATGGTCTAGATAAAGAAAAAAAAAAGGAGATAGTCGTTAGCAAGAAAGAAATTGCGCGCACATTTTTGCGAATCAAATGTTCGAAAGAAACCTTTTATCTTCATTGCACTATATCACGTGTGGCTTGATTGAACGATATTTAATATTTGTCGAAAAAACCGCGCACATCACATTTTTTGCGATCTTTTATATTTATTATTTTTGATCAAAGTTATCTCTCTCTATTATTTTTATAAAATTCGGCAATTTCTATGAATTTCATCAAATATATTGCAAATACTTTGTTTTTTAAATTTATCTTCTTTCATTTATCCTCACACTCCTGTTTTTTTTATAACAAATAAAACGTATCTCTTTTAGCGTTATATTTTCGCAAAAAAATGCAAAACGTTTTATATACAGTTTATTATAGGAATTCGAATATTGTTCGAATAGTAACTAAAATAAAAAATTTTTAAACATATTTCACTTTAAATGAGTTTTATGAGATTAGTTGTAATTTTACAGAAAAACTACATTTGTTAATAAAACAAAACTTTTTGGTAACCATAAGAAATCTTGGTTGCAATTAAAGTAAATCTCCGACTTTCAACTTTCTAGCGAAATTAAAATTGTAAATGTGTTTTGAAAATTAAGAATTGTAGACGAATTGTAAGATATTTTATATAATAATTTTAATCATTCTATATGAGTTTCTATATCAGTGTTTAAAATAACTGTTTTGCAAATTTTATATATTTTTTATAATTTTTATTGTTTCTCACTTTGACTATTAGATAAAGCTAGGCATTTAACTGAATATCATTGCAACATATTATCGTAAACATAGTGCACGAGTAAAACAAATAAAATTGCTATACTTCTGAAAAGGCAAATGTTCCATGTTTTTTTTAGATTTAGTTACGCTGAGTCACAAGCCCAGAAATTTATTTAGTCAACGAGGAACTCGGATTTAAAAGTATATTGACGGACTAAAATTCAATTTGTTCGTTGCTGAAAAACATTGTATTTGAATCGTTAAAAGGAAATAAATACGCGCAAACAAAAATCAGAAATATTCTGCAAATAAATACTGAATAATTTTTTTAAATTGTCACGTTTAACATAACAAACTTTTCTTCAATTTCAAGTTGAAGCTTTCAACAATTATATTGTATAAGTAAAATAATTTTCCCTATAACTAAAATTAAAAAATCTCTCCTCATGCTAGAAATTTTGTAACATTAGTGTTAAGGTTATTCTACATAGAAGTCGTAATCGTGAGTTGTAAGAAATTGACCAATCACATTCGAAGTTGAGGAGAATATTCAATCTGTGATTGGTCAATTTCTTACAACTCACGACTACGACTTCTATGTAGAATAACCATTATACCAAACTCAAATGTTTGCACATTTTACAGAACAATTTTTATTGAACGAATTTTATTAAATTTGAGAATTTGAAATGTGAATATTATTCTCGTACAAATTGAAAGTACACTTTCAATGTCCTTCTTTGCACAAGTGATAGGCGATCATATATTCTGCTTGTTGGTAAAGGGTAAAAGGTTTCAGACATTTTATTCACCTCGCACTAATGGATCCATAGTCGACCTGTCCTTAGGTTAGACGACAATATTGATGATAATATACGTAGCAAGAAATCTAGTTTTGCAGGTCACCCAGTGTTCTCTCCCTTTATCGGATTATTTACCTTGCGTTAAAAGTAATTCCAGAAATAAATTTAATAAGCAATTTTGAACTTACATTAGTAAAAAAGACGCGGTATACAATGATATTGAATAGGATTAATTCTATTAATAAAATTTAATAGAATTAAATTTCTTTTTTACAATAAATATCTAAAGCAGTTTTTACAAGTAGGACATTGAAAATGTTTTTTATGCTATTGGGGAAAAGTTTTGCTGAATAAGAAAATTTATTCTTTTAAATTACATCCAACATTTAATTAAAATAAATAAATTAAATTAACTTTTATGTTTTCTTTTACCTGCGCTATTTGATCGAATCTGCCAAAGAGCTCGTTGAGCGTCTTCACAAGATCGGAAGCTGAGAGCTGTTCCGACAGCGGTGTAAAGTTGACAATATCCGCGTAGAGAATGCTATACAATCAACAAAGATATATTGTTTTTAAAAATAAAATTTTATGTATTGCAAAATTTTTCGACGAAATGCAGAAAAATCAGAAGCAGAAATCAATTTAACAAGATTGAAATCGTTCTTGTGAACGTTAATGTTAATTCAAGTTTAATAATTACACTATAAAAAACAGAGCAAAAAAACAGGTAAAACATTCTTAGTAAATAAGAACTTTAATACAAAATTTAAATTTAAATATGCATGGAATAATCTTTTATTAATCTTAGGAACTCCTAATGGGTGTACGTCAAAGAAAGGGGCATTGAAAATTCGTCTTTGATGGATCGACATCTAAAGTGCGCTCGATTGAATATTGAATCCGGAGATGCTGCACAATCGAGCGATCATATGATTTAAATTCAGATGCATGGCTAGATCGATGGATAGAGGACGGACGACCAAAGGCAGTGTGCGACACGTGCAGCATGCGTTTATTTCAATGCAATCAATATTCCTTGCCATCATCCTCGACCCATATAATCCTCGCGCGGGAGAACTAAATACGCGCGTGCCTTCTAAATACACTGATTATGATTAAATTATTTCTGCTCTTGACCTTGCGCAACCGGTCTTATTTTTAACATTATCTCTCTTTTTGTGAATCGATTCCATCAAATGCTTATATAGTATTGCATATATATTTTAACGAAATATTGTATAGAAGTATCAGAGAGCGATTGCGATTTAAATTAATTCCTTCACTAAATAAAAATTGTTATTTATTTTGAAGTTATTTAGATAACAATAATAAAAATACACGATATTCTTCAGATTAATATTTTATAACAATATTTGCATTAAATATTTTGTAACATCGTTGTAAGCGATCTGTTTCGTTACAATCATTAGTATATTATAAATTTTAATAGGTTTAACAAATGTAATAATAATAAATATAATAAATTACCTTACGTTATTATGCCGTTGTACATACATCTCTTGGAACGTGGTTTGCTTGTGCTTATTGGCTTCCTGACAAGCATCCGCCATTTTCAGCATTATACTTCTTTTTACCTACGATAACAGATTAATATTTTTTTTCGTTTAGTATAAATATCATCTATGTATTATTATTAGCTGCGTAATTTTGTAACAATTACATTAATTATTCGATTAGTGCTTATATATCCCCTATAACGTGTTGCATTGGAAATTTCTGTGATGCGTTATGGAATATCGCATCAACAAAACATCGTATTCCATACTTTCCGATTAGCAGATTAACACGTAACTCACCCATTCGAAACCATAAATTATTCATGTCACCGGTAAACATATCATTATATGATTCATGCGGTATGTGCATTGATAGGAAATAATTGAAATCCGAATTGCAATCAATTTAAATGGACAATTCGCTCTGCATTACGAGTGCTATTAAAAATAATTACAAATAAGGAAATATAACTTAAAAACAACAGCAAAATTAATGAAGTAAAATCTATCCGGTCATTTTTATATACCTTTTTCTATTTTGTACAAGTCCTCGTAACAATCTTATTGTTAAAAATATAGACGGAGTTTGCTAGAACTCGTACATTCTTACACACGAATTTAAATATAATATAGGTATATTATATTTAAATGTAAAATATGCTTGTAGTAATTTTACGAATAACAAAAATTATATATATATGTATATATATATATATATATATATATATATATATGTATATATATATATCAAACCAGAAATAGTTAAAATTCGGCATTGTTGCGATGAAAAGAAGTATCGAGTATCTATTATACGTAAAACGTTTATACACTCATTAAGCTCTAACAACGGAGTTTTTAACGAGGTCTTCTCAAATATAATATCATCCTTCACTGTATATTATGCAATATTGTATACCGAAATAAAATCCTCTGGTAAAAATATATATTTTTTTTTTAAGATGTAATTATTGTGATCAAAGAAAATCGGACTGATTGCTCCATCCACGCGTTTCAAATAACTGACGTAGAATTTTTGCTGTAAATACTGCGTATCTTCTCCGACCCTCATTTAAAGTAAAGTTTTTACAAATTTGAGTCTAATTTCACAGAGAACTTTAACGCGAATCGTTAATTACTTTCGTCAAAGCACTTCAAAAGTCATCATCTAATTTTTATTGCGGTATAGTAAATCGATATCCATCGTGTGATTGCAAACAGATCGTAGTATATAATATGCAAAGTACGATGAAACAACAATTGTTTAGAAAACTGCGCGCGCGAACTTTTATTTTCTTTTATGTTATAATAACTTTATTTCCTGAAAAACTATTTGCCTCCACAAGATGCGAACGCCTACATATTTCATCTCTCGCACGAATTTAACTTTGTTAAATTAGTTTTGTGATTAAATATAGTCAAAATATAGTCATAGGCAGAAATTTAATTAAACGTTAATCAATTGTTGGACGAGTCTAACAATGAGAAACCTTATCATCGTTACATATCCATGCGACGAAAATTCAACGCGAATACTTCCGTGATAAATCGTAATCAACATTTTAATTAGATCACGAAGCGACACATTTTTATTGCTCACCTCTGCCGCAATATAGGCTGGAATAACGCTGAGCAATAATTGTTCCTGCTGCTCCCTCTCGCATTCAAGCTTGATTCGCGATTCGATCACCGTTTTTGTCCCGGAAAAAGTCTTGCGATGGGCCATCATTGTTAGGATCCTGTAATACATGCCTGCGAAGATGGCAGCCAGAAGGAATATGATCTCCGCAACAATCTGTTCGATAAAAAGGATACCTTTCTAAAATACCTAGTTTGTATATATTCATCGAAAAATATTTTTCCGGTATTTTTCCTAAAATTGTTCTCTGTGATATAATAGAACATGGTTTCAAAAATTATTATTAAATGTATCATATTTATTGTTTTATGTACGTAAATGTATAATACATATGTATGATTAAAAAAACACTAGATCCGTGCCTTGCAACTTTGAATGGACTTCCGTACAATACATCAATTTACATAATTCTCTTTTTGCTTTTGAATTATATCATGTTCTATCCTTTATTTCATAATTTAAACTGAGGCTTGAACTCAAAACTCAAAGTTCCTCTAGCAAATCCCATGCCTCAGTACCCTAAACTCGAATTAAATTGAACTAAAATAGCCTTATTATGTTATCCTTTAAATAAATAAATCACAAAAAACTTAAATTAAAAATTCTTTGGCTAGACTAAAAAAAACATTAATTAAAAAAGTTTAAAAAATCCTTATAATTCATTATTTTACAATAACCAATCGATTAGGAGAAATATTTTATCCAACGTTCAACTATATATTTACCTGAATTATGCCGTAATAGCTCGTTAGATCGTCGAAAATAAGTCTTCTCGAAATGTGTGCGAGGGCCAGAATGCAGCTGATGATAAGCGGTGTTTGCCACTTCATTTTAGGTAGAATGGCGATTACTGATAGGATGCAGACGAACAAGGGTAGGACGCCTCTTAGTATTAGAATTCCTAAACCAAGTATGATGGAGGATGTTAAACCTATTAAAATCTTGGACCGTTTAGAGACCATGGCGGAAGGTAATTGCGTGACCACTAAAAATGTCAAAGAGACGATGAGCATGGTTGTCAATGCCGATACAGGTACAAGATAGGTCACATCGGACAGCTCCTGAAAAATAAAAAATAGTATTAAGTATTAAGAACAAGATCAATATCCTCATGATCTTATTTTCAATCAGATTCGTGCGATTGTTTAGAAAAGCATTCCCCCCTTTTTTAAACATTATTTACATGACTTTTAATATTTAAATATCAATATTCAACTTAATGTAATTTAAATTTTACATCTACAACATTTTTCTTAGTGTGCAATACCAAGCTAAAAAAATTAAAAATTGTAAATTACTTAACGGAGAAAGTTGCATTAACGAAATGTGAAACGAAATAAAAAATATCGAAACGAACAAAAATATATAGATGAATAAAAATCAAATAAGCATAACGAATGTTATCTTGTCAAACTTTTTTCGCAAACACTGTCGGGGGATCTATTTTTATTAAAATAATTTTGTTCAACTTTTTCTTTTCTCGGATGTCGAAATAAATTTGCCTCGTCGATAATTTTCCTATTTTTATGTTACGTTCTAACGTAATAAAATACGAGGAGAACTTTTAGATCTGAGATAAATCACGTTATCAATTTTCTCGCGTGTCCTGCGATAGCTTGGAAAGATCAACACCGTCCATCCTCAGATCCAATCCTAAGGCATGACGTTTTATGTATTCTTCGTGAATCTATCGGTTTGAACAGCGTCTTCGTGTTGTCTGGGCTCTCCTCCGCACCTCCGACATCGTATTAATTCTTGGCTCAGTTAACGCTTTGCGATTCAATTTCAGGACAGGTTGACGAAGAATCTATGCATGCTACCGACAGCCACCTTGGACCAATATCGATCCATTACAAAGGAGTACTAGATAGAGTTTTAATTGAAAATTAATTACAACTCGGAACATCATCTTGTAACCTCTGCTCTCGAAAGGTAATATAATGCTCCAACTTAGGAAAACTTGAACATCTCGCTAATGAGCAATGATTGTCTAAAATAACGATTAATAGTGAGAGTAAAGACGTAGTAAATTCGCGTAGCTTAGTACAGAGGTATTTCAAATATATTTTCTTCGATCATAAATCAAAGCAAGAGTCACGACTTACCAGAAAAGCGAAAGTACGAAGGTTTGAAGAAAGAAAAAGAGAGACTTTTTATTTTAATTTTTTTAATTCTCAAGTTTTCTGAGTAGATAAATATAAAGATTAATATAGCAAAAATGAACTGTAGACAGATTTTCCTTATTTTAAAGCAACAATTAATTGTTGTTTGATTAATGTGAAAAAAGTAATATTTTTAATAGAAACTAGGAGGATTATTAATGATACTTACATGATAGTCGGCGAAGCAGAGAGCACCTAGAGCGATCAGCGAGGAGATAGCGGCGATGCAAAGTGTTCCTGTGTAGAGAGACGACGTTAGCTTCCCCTCGTATTTGTCGCGAAGTTCCTGAAGTTCCTTAACGCCAGCATCGTCGCCGGCAGTATTGCCGAGACTCTCTGAAAAAAAAGCATTGTAGATCAATTTTGTCGTATATTCATATATCGCGTATGTGAAAGTAAATAATGTGAAAAAGTGTGTGAGAAAGAATTTCTGAATGGAGAACAATTCGAGGAATGCGAAATACTCGGTATATTCGATAGTCATTGCGAGGAAATATCAAGTGTACGTGATAGAAGGATGAATAAAGATTGCAAGATGCACATGTGCAATGTGAAAATTTTCATTTGTCATACCTATTATCTCTAAATAACAACATGGACGATTCACTGTCTTAATTTATTGAAAAAGGGTACAATTTAAAATATTTATTAATATAAAATTTCTAATCATTATAAATGTATGTAATTATTATATATGTAAGAATAAATGTTTCAATAATAACAAATTGAAATATTCGCATAAACTTCTCATTTTGCTCCTCATCTAACGAATATCTTTTTACGTGCTTCGGTACAAACGTAAGAAAGGAACATATTGCTGCAGGTATTAATTAACATTACAGCATCAGTAGCTTAAAGGCATTCCGTTTACTTGCAACGCGTATACAACACAGTAATAAATTCTGACTGTATCGCAAACGTCGGCGTCGGAGAATCCGACGGAGAATTATTAATATAATACGTTCTGACTTCTGTAAAGGGCTTTCATATCGTAATGCGTGGGACTGTAACTAAACTGTATGACGTTGCATTGTGGACACTTCAGTCGCAGCAAGGTTTAATTAATAATTTAGTCTGAACACGAACCAAATTTACGTCATAACAGAGTGCATATTGCCCAACCGTTCAATTATTTCAGCAGCATCTTTGATGTTACTATTAAGTGCGATAAGATTTATCCAGTTATACCATAATAATGAAGTTTGTGCTCTACAGTCAAAAATTATGTTCACTTAATGTTTACGTATCTCTTTGCATGCATAGTTTGCCTCGCAACAAACTTTGATATTTTATTTGCTAAAATATAACAAAATATATGTTACATTATATATTAAAGAAATTAAAATATAACTGCCAAAGTAGAATCAATCATTTAATGTACTTTTTGGAAACCGTTATATTTTAAAAATATTTGTATTTATAGTATCACTATGTATTGTTTAATATTATGTTATTATATTTTAGTCCAAAAATGTTGATCTCGCAATATTGTCAAATATATTTTTAAACATTATAAAAAAAAGTAATGATAAGATCTCGTTCAATACCGTGAGATAATAATGCACATAACGAATATTGCACTTGTCTGATAAAAGAAGTACGTGTAGAGTTCTATAATATAAGGGCAAATTGAACTACTTTACTATGTCTCTCATAAAAAGTTCCTATTTTTTTTTACCATCTTTCTTTACCTTTACTACCTTCATAAAAAAATCCAACACTTTTATTGTGCGCTACATTTCAGCCGTTAGATTTTATTTCGTTTTAAAGATTGAAGGGAAAAAAAAGGATCGATTAAGCTATCCGAATTATTTCCAAGTTCGTGACTTTCAAGGCTTTAATATCGTTTCGTGGTAACGTTCCATCGATAATTCATGCCGATAAAACCTCAACATACATGAATGATATGCGTGAGAAAAGAGAGTATGTTAAAATGTTGAAAATGTCAAATATTGGACGTGCCTATAAAACTGACCGATATCACAAAGTGCAAATAATAAAAGATCTCTGCAAAGTGTTAACATATATATTTTTATATTACAATATGTAAAATTAAATAGTTATAAACATTTATGAACTCTTGGATATTATGTTAATATTAATTACCTATATTTAAAAAAAAGGTAGAAAAAGATGCATAATGCAACAAGCACTTTTCAAAAGCGTATAATAATTTATTATGTAAAATATAAAAATATAAAAGCAAAAAATATTAACATGAAAAATATATTATAATATTATTGTTTGTCTAAGAATACATATTTGTTGTTTTTTTTAAATAATATCACAAAAAAGATATTATCAAAATAAAAATAGAAATAATAAAATTCAATTTTAATACAGCTTATAATCCTTCAAAAATTATTGTACACGTTGACATAAATTATTCACAATTCTTATATTCGAATTCTCAATTGATTATATCCAAAATTCTCATGATAATAATTACAAGCTCTCTATTATATTGAAAATTTTCAATATAACAAAAAGCTTGTAATTTATAATTTTCATCAAACTATTTATGTCAATTTGTGTCAATGTGTAAGTACAACTTCATTTTTTTGACAAATGTAATTTTTCATCTTCGTAAGCAAAGTAAAATAAAAGTTTAAAGTTTCTCTATTATCTAAATTGCTTTACTACGCACTTGCAATATATGTGATGTCTGTAATATATTAAAATAAATAAAAATGTTTAAAAATAAAAAATTTCGTAACTTGTTTAATTACAAATGTTTAATTATAAATATAGCACCATTACATATGTTCGAGAAAAAATCATTAAATCACCGTTCTTATTACATCATAAAATTATTTCTTTTATATTAAATATTTTTATTTATTTTAATATATTATGAACATATTAGAAATAACACATGATAAAGCGTGATAAAACGCGCAAAATTTGGCATTTGAATTATCGAGACAGAGCAAAAAGACGGAGAATTATAGCGCGATATGTTCTCTTCTGGCCAAAGCTGGCCGAAAGTCTAAGCTCATCCGTACGTGCTTTCTGCTCTTTTGTATTCGGAGGACATCATTACCTCGAATGGTCACGCGTTAGAGGCGTTGCCACGGAGACGCCGGAAATATTCTCCAATAATTTCTCTCAACGCACCGAAAAGCTATTTGCTTTACGAATGTCGTATTGTGTCAAAAAACGTACAATTATCGACGTCGACCAAGACGTCTCTTAAGTAGACATTTTTACATTGAGATTTTGCGTTATAATATATCACCGCTTGTAGAATACGTAAACAAAGTGTGTGAAGACACTTTTCTTATATTGTATAATTTAAACCCAACCTACCATTAAATCTATTAAAAACTCGATTAGCTAGGCTGTTTTTGAGATAATCTTAGGTATTCGTAATCGAATGGTTCGCGTGTACACAGATACATGAGTCGATCTCGCCGTATACCTACAATTAACACAAGACACTATCGTGTCTCTCGATTATGTCGACAATTTCTGCACAAAACATGTGTATTTATAACTTATTGATATATTTATTTTAAATTTATATTTTATTATACATATATATATATATATACTTATTTTTTAAATTATTTTTAATTCTCCTAATTTTGATATTTTAAAGAAAAACCATTTATAACATAGCCACTGCTATTTTAAGACAATTCATTAAACGCAAGTGAATATGATTTATTTCATTTTGCTTTTATCTAATTTGCAATATTATAGTTACACTATAATATTTAAACTAGGTTTTGTTACAATAATCTTACTTCGTTTTTCAATCTTTGCAAACGGCTTAATCAATTATTTGGCCATTTATTACTGTTGTATCAAATGTTTGTTAAATAAAGAGGCGCAGCCACGCTTCGCGTGTTCGAGATACGTGGATCTGCAAGTGCATTAACTTAATTGATCGAAATTGTCGTCGCGTCGGCGTATAAACGAATCAACCTAATCTGCTAATGAAACAAGTCGCGTTCGGACACGCGATCGCGGCTAATAGTTCGATGAAGCCAAGGGCAACGACGCGCCGGTGTCGACGATTCTAATTAACCGCTGCTTTTGTGTGGCGTACGCAATAGCACGGAGGTGCGCAATTAGGCACCTTGTTAAACTGAATACGCTCAAAATCATCATGATTTCTCTATTGCTGCGTGTGTACCACCGCTGCATTACTTCTATGATTCGCAATACGTGTAAATATGTACGTTTCACGATAATATTGCGTGACAGGTAACGTAATATATTATATCCCCCATATTGCGATGTAATAATCAACTAAATGAGATAACGACATATAATAAACATACGAAGAGAATAAAATAAATTACATTACGCACACAATATTAACATAGTGTTCAGTTTCCCCAGTTAATTTTTTAACTTTTTATTGTTATCACTTTTTTCTAATGTTAAGAAACTTTTGTAAAATAGTTAAAAACTATTATATAATGTATAATGGCTATAGATATGTATTATTATTTTCCATCCCAAATTCAGTTATATATTCTTCATAAGATATATACTGTATGATATATCATTAGAATATGTTATATATAATTTGAGCGTTCATACTACTTTTCTCTTTCTTCCTTTTTGACACAAATCGTCGCAATTTGTCGCGAAATATAACGTCGTGATTTTAAATCACGAAGAATTTTTCTCGAGTGGAATGATGATTCACTGTCCCTCTGCGTTTATGTACCTTTTAGTATCTTCCTGTTCGCAGTTTATCCATTGCAAAAAACACATCCGCATAGAAATCATAAAAACGTTTCTCTCCGCAAAAACTCCGCATAAATTTGCCTTTATACATCTTAATATTTTCAATACAAATACAATTTCTGTTACAATAAAAGTTGTCAATTTTTCTTCGATATATTAATTCTCCCGATACTTGGAATCCACACCAATGTTATTATTACAATAAGCAAGTTCGGAAATGTATTCATATCGACAGTTAGAAAGAAGACTGCAAAGTTCGCAAATCTTGCGACTCCATTAACCCGAGAACAAGCGCTTGGGGTGATCTTTACACTCTGTTATCGAAAGAATAAAGCTTACGTCACAGTAATTTTAATGTGCTTCTTTCGTCTCTTACATATTTTTTTTATTTCTTCTTACTTTTTTCAGAAAATGTTGAGTAAATCTATATACATATTGTTCTCAAGTACTAATAAATTATAGAATAATAAAAAATATGCAACTTGTAATTAATAACAATGACTTTTAATCACGGTGTAAAAATCACCCCAGGTCACCATTTATGCAAAAAAGAATCAGGTGCCCGTTCCCTGGTCAACGTTCAATTAACGTTCGTTTGTCGTAACTGTTAACATCAATGTTGTCTCAAGAAACTTAGATCTAGTGCAACTGGCGCGTTGTCCGCAAATTGTAGATTGCGAAGAGTAATTTCAAACCAGAAATACATTTTGTCGTCACCTACTCGACTTTGGATTGATTACGAACCATGGGTCTCGAAGTTTTGCGATTGCGCCGATTGAGCAATTATCAAACTTCGCACGCTTCCGCGCCTTCCGCCTCGGTTTTCCCCATCGCGGTAAGTGAATTTAACGACGCGACGGCTTGGAAATCTGTGGTATGCTTGCGACGCACAATTTGCAGATTGTAAAAGTTGCGGAAGAATTAGTCGCGTCTTCGTTCTTATCGGTGATCTCGATATTACTGACTCTGATATTACTATATCATTTTTTAAAGCCTTTTAAATTTAAATACAGCATTTTCTACATTTTCATTATTTCCCCAATATCTTTATATTAATCTATTTCGTTTGCACTTATTTATTATTTTCTTTTGTTATTTAGTAATTGCTAGAAATCTACATATACAATTACGCAATTAAAAATTCGGTTATTTTATTATGCGTTTATAAATTTATAATTAAATTTTTTTATTTTCCACGCTTTATCCCTAGAGAGAAATGAGGTTTCTATGTTTTTCATTTTCCGGTGACTTAGTCAAGCTTTCACCGTATGATGCAATTAAGAATTGCTGACGGACACTATTTGGATTTTATGTATGCAAATGGTGAATAAATGCTACGCTGAACATCTGGGGCTATAGCTTGTTTGTTTCTGTATTTCTAATGCAAAGCGCGGTGATACAAAGACTTATTCTTTCTTGTTCTTATCTAATTAATTTGCAGAACCCTCGACGCGTGATAAAAATAATCTATACGTGTTAATTTGCGTGTTAATAATATTTATTCATTTTAATTATTTATGGCAATCGTAAATTTAGAGCGAGATTCAATGGCAATATATTTCTGCAGTCTACTATAACTCAGATCTAATATATAACTCGTATTTTTCCATAAATTTGTCCTTTTATAATCATGTAACAGGAATAACGAATGTTCTACTTCCACGGAAATTTAATACAAAAGAAATTTAATACAAAAGAATATTATATATATAAAATTTCATTATTTATGCTAACACTGTTGTATGCTCAAAAAATAATACACTAAACTTTATGTTACAGCATTTTTAAAACTTGCTTTAAAAAAGCTATTTTTTCAATCTTAGAGAAAGGATGGTATAGCAGAAATAAAAATGGAAATTACATAGAGCTATATAAAACAAAAGCTTATAAGTGTAAATAACATATTAAATATATGTATAAAATAAATTATTAAGAAATATATTTGTTACAAATGGTTACGTCGCTTTGATATCGAAATCTCTATTCGCGCAGTTTTTTATTAACATGTGTATGTACACTCATATAAAACATGTTTATTTCAATTAATTTTTCCCTTTGTACGCTTAATAAAAATTCATATTAATTTCGTATTAATTTTGTATTTTATTTGTTCAAAAGCTTAGACATGTGGCATGTTTCATAGAGAAAATAACAGGACCATAACAAGAGTCATGGGTTATTTGCCGCTTTATTGCGTGCCGTTTTATTTGCAACGATTGCGTGCGGTGACATGAACAAATGCACCCTCCTCGTTGGACGACGCACCCTCATTGGCTACATGTCACGCACGTGCGTCGCTGCTATTTGCCTACATCTACAGATAAACGGCGAAGAACATATATTTTCACACGTGCTCAACAATGTTTTCTTGTTAAATACGATGAGATATTTTTCAGTCAATATTGACGAAATCCATATTTGCGAATTTTCTTTTCGAAAAAAAGAAAGATAGAGAGAGAGAGTAAAGAGGAAAAGAAAAACGAAAAAGGAGAAACAAGGAGAGATTTTGACATGGTAATTTCCTTGTTCAATCCGGAAAATAATGTGAACACTTAATGACTGAATATCGAAACGTAATTGCTGTTCACGCTCTTTTCCTTTTTCTGAATTTGCGTATTCTATAATTACGTTTCTCAATGTGAGTAGCGGAGGTTTTGAATCTACAATGAATTTACATAGAAATAACAGAGCAATGTCCAATACACCGCTATTTCCGAATTCCGTATGTGCAGGACGGAATGCGTAATTGCGCGAAATCAGGCACGACGCATCGACCGCGGCGATGCAACAATTGCGCTTCACCTGCGAGATAACGGCGATTGTTGCGACCGCGGCGCATACCGATGTCACGGGGATGCATTTACGGTGAAACGGCCGCGTTTCGCAAGGCGCTCACACGCACACACACTCACGCACACACATATCTGATACGATGTTTCCTGCGGCCACGCCAATTCTCTGTGCCGTGAAAGCCAAGTAATAATTGCGGCGCGCTGGCAGCCTCGAGCTTAATTATCACGCCCGCGCCTGTTCGATAACGGCGGCTGCAACAGACAGTCGCTCGCCGGACTCGATTTTATATTTAATTGTGCGCGTGAAGTGTGTCATTGGGTTGGCAGTCGGCGCGGCGCGTCGCGACGCGTTACCATTCTACGCGCGGGGTGTGCATCCACGTTCGGAATTGCCGCCGTATTTACATGACTGGCGTAATCTCCTTTTGACAACGCGTTAATCTCCTCTGCATTAACGCGTGTTTGTAAATCAATCTGTATCGGATTATACACGTCGCTCTCGCGATAACACCCAGTCAAACGTGATTGACTCGATTTTAAATTGAATTAATAAATTAACGCCGGCTATCTCTCTGTCGATTCTCCTCTATATTCCCCGACACCGAAAAATTACTAAACCGATTGTCGAATTTCAACGTCATTGTCTGTTTGAAATTTCCTCGCGTTCGCAAATATTCGCGTAACAAAATATGAGTGGTGTAAGTGAGACGTAACGTGAGATAATTTTAAATTATATTTTATTCCACGGACGCTTTTCTTACGCTCAGAGAATACAAATGTATTTCTCTTCGGTATCAGATCGAGTGCCAGGCATCTCGCTGTCAAACGATAGTACGTACGTACAAGCGATAAGCAACATGGGGGTAGATTCACATTCGCGAGAAGACGTATCGTGCCACGCCATTTCCGTTTATTGATATCATTGCTCGAAAATAAAAATGTCCCCGCGTGGCTGAGGTATTTCAACGCGATTGAGAAAGGTATACTGAGAATCTATAAAAGGTCAAGATAAAGTATACAGCGGGAACGCATTAGGAAATCAATTTTTGTACGCCTTCATACGACTGTACCATTTCGTGCGTCCCCTTGGTAATGCACGTTAAAAGCGCGGTATTAGCTGTTCAAAGGAGGCGAAGCTTTCGACGCGAAATATCGCGTGATACCGTTATCATTAACCTGGCAATATCGTTACAACAGTAACCACTCGAGTGTTATTTGATATTAGAATACATGCACGCTGTTATCTGCTAATTTGCGTTGCTGTATCAAAATAAGCGGTAATTTTCAAATCATAAAGTGACTAAATAGATTAATTAATATTATTCGGTGCAGTAAAATGTGTAAAAAGTTAATTAATTAGTACGTATCCGTTAATTCTTTAGATAATGAATTTATATACATATATAAGTATCTGTCATAAATTTAATTTTTGTCGTCATTAGCGAAATAGAGTTGGAATTAATTGTGCGAACGGTAGGTATTTAAAAAAAGAAAAGAAAACCGAACACTAAAAAGAAATTAAAAATTTAATTTTCTGTTTCTTTTGTTGTAATTTACGAGGTCTGCTAAAAAATATCCGGATAATGTGACATGCATAGACTGCACGACTTATTGAATTAAAAATTTAGTATTTTTCAGAATAAGCTCCTTTTGCAGCAACTTGGATAACTTTTGCAGCCCATCGTTTCTACCATTATTGTTAAAAACGCTTCTCAAAATTATTTCAGAAATTTATAAGTTTTTTTTTTCAAATTTTGTTTAGTGCAGATTTCAAATCGAACGTTATCAATTCCGTGCCCCTTTAAAATCTTTTTGAAGCTTCGGAAACAAAAAAAAAGTCGAGGCTGAATCCGGCGAATATGGAGGCTGCCACACTTGTGATATCCCGCTTTTAGTCAAAAAAATGTTTGACGAGTTAAAACGAGTGAACAAGTGAAGCATCCATTCCTGAGAGACCCTACAGAATCATCCCCGTATGCTATTCTTAGCAAATCATACGTCTAACCATTTTGCTAATCTTGAAACAGAGCTCGATACAATATGATGTTCGGTACACGTGCCATGGCTTTCAGACATCGTAGGAATCGCCACGAAAGAAAACACGACAAGCTTTATTGACTTACTATAATAGCCTGACAGTGTATAGAGACGTAACTTTTAGAAATAACTTATATACAAATCCGCGCATACCAATTCTGCTCTTCGTCATAACGACGAGCGTGTTATCGGTATTTTAATATACAATACATCTCCAGTTTGGATAATTTTTTAACAGACCTCATATACTAAAGATTTGTACTTGTGACAATTTTCGATCTTAAATGTCATCGTTCATAAAAGAATGCGTTGTTTTTTAAATCATTTCATCCAAACGAGTATATCTAAGATCAGTTAATAACTAAAATCAGTTTGATAAAAGTATGATATTAGTTCTGCGTATTATCAATTTATGTATGGAAGTCGAGAGTTCCAGTTGCTCGTACGTATGTGTAGAACCTGCGTACTTCCTATATGTGTGACTATATAACTATATCCGTTTGCCAGCTGGAATCACACGCTGCAGTGAGCGGAAACCGATGATGGGCTGAATCCGGAAAACGTGCAAAGTGCAAACGTTTACGGTATTGAAGAGAATACGCGAATGGTATTCCCAGGAGCTCTGGTCAGTCAGCAAGAACTATTTTCGATCTTGGTTAAAAGAGCATTTCATATAATAAAATGTAGACTAATTTCAAAAAACAATTTTTGATAATACAATAAAATGTACGATAAAATATTACGATATTATATTTAATATTTTTGTTTCAAGTCAATCTTTTAGCCTCAGAACTTATTAGAACTTCGAGATAGAGTTCTTTATGTATACGTTTCTATATTTTATCCCTTATCCTGAGACAAAGATTACTTCCGGGCGGAATTGTGATTTAATTAACTCGGTGTTTTGTTTGAATAAACTTCTGTTGTCGCGGGGAAATCGCCGAAGGAACAGTTATGATAACGAAAGGTTTCTAGCAAATATTGATCAAAGATAAAATGTATTAACGTTTGTCTTTGTCTCGATTGAGGTCTGTATTGAGAGTGTCCAGAGAAAATGTGATACCCATCGATTCAACTTCAGCTCCAATTTCACAGAATGGACCACTTTGCGAGCGTGAATAAAAATACTGGACCGAATGAAAACTTCGAAAGTAAACTTTCCGTCGCGTTTTATATCCGTTTGTGTTCGCATTTTGTTCTAGG
This sequence comes from Temnothorax curvispinosus, assembly GCF_003070985.1. Lineage (NCBI taxonomy): Eukaryota > Metazoa > Arthropoda > Insecta > Hymenoptera > Formicidae > Temnothorax > Temnothorax curvispinosus. Next base: position 110,301 of record NW_020215615.1, on the reverse strand, counting down.
AAAGTAATATCAGGAAAGTCATATCTGATTTAATATATATTACAAAGAGAGAATAAATATCACAAGAGAGAATAAATATATCTATAAATAAATTTACAATTCAAGTAAGTGATGAATAAATAACTAATTTAGAATCATTAATTAATGTGTATTTATATAAGAATCTCTATAAAAAAAATAGAAACGAGAGAAATTAGTATAATATTAATAAAATCATCTTTAAATAAATTATCAACAACTTATATTACTAAAAGCTATAGCCGCGTATAAAATTGTCTACGAAGTTGATAGCATATATCTTAGAACATTTATATTGCCAATAGAAGAATTGGTAAGCGCTCATCCGCTATTACGAGGTCAATTTCAATTGTTGTTAACTCGGTTCAAGTTCATCGCCGATGAACTAAAACCTCGACTCGTTAATTTCTCGCGGTTGACGAGCATTGAGTGGAGTCCCGCATTGGAATTTGTATTTAATCGAAATCTCATGTTCCAAGTCCCTTAACTGTTAGAACTTTCAATATACGTGACTGCATAACGAATTGCATTTTTGTATAATTATATTCTAAACTAAAATTATTCTCAAATATAATATCAATTTAATATACAGGATAAGCCTGAAGACTTTCCATGTCGATGTTTTTTATTGTTCGACTAATTTGTGCGAAATATGCCGAAATATATATAAGTTTTGCTTTTAAGAAGAATATACAATTGTGATAAATTTTCAATTGTGCTGTCTTGATTAGGGTAGCTAGACTTTCAAAAATCTTAATTGACAATAGGAGTCAAGTGATACATTTATTTTAAATATCTTTCAATTCCCTTCACAATTATCTCTTGTCTTTTTCAATTTGCGTCAAGTGTTTCTGGAGAAATCGCATTTAGAAATCATTACAAACAGAAAATTTATAATTTATAAAAAAATTCACTCAATAAATGCTCGAAATATTCTCTACCAGTCTCCATGCAATAAGCATACAGCCTCCGTTCAAAATTGCTGCAGACATTTCGAAACATTTCCGGCACTATTCTACTGCACTCTCAACCGCTATCTTTTAAGAAAGATTCGATTGAGCGACTTATAAGGTCATCTGATTTTTCTCCATTAAATTTTTTTCCTTTGGGGACATTTGAAAAATAAAATTTGTACCACAATGCCGGATTTCGTACAAGATCTATGTATGACAAAAGATAGTAGATGAGTGATAACAGAAGAACGTCGGAAATGTTCCAAAATGTCTGCAACAACTTTGAACAGGGACTTCATCATTGTACGGAGACTGCTTGAGGACATTTCGAACACTCACCAAACTTTTCAGTTTTCACTTTATCTAAGACTTCCAAATGTGATTTCTCAAGAAACTAAATTACAGCTTGTCTAAATAAAAAAAGAACAAGATGTAGTTGTAAAGAAAATTAAGATACTTTTAAAACAATGTGTCACTCGACTTCTATTGCCATTTAAGATTTTTGAAAAGGTAGCTATCTTAATCAATGAGACAAAGCAGCACAATTAAATTTTTTCACAATTATATATTCTCCTTAAAAACAAAATTGATATTAAAATATAGAAAAATATTTATCAAAATTGTTTTCTTTAAAAATTTTTCTTTTGTGATTAGAGAATTCTGCTATAGATATATATTCAGCATAAAAAAATTCATTATTTTAGTGTTAAAATTATTGAAATGCTCTTATATGATTTCAACATAATTTTTTTCTTGAAAAATACAACTACTAACCTTTTACGATTGATCGATAGTAGTACATGATAGTAGTATAAAAAGCAAGATGCGACATCAAATGGAAGATCACATTGTCGATGTTCGTAAATATTGACACGACGTTATCGTGTTTAACGTACTGTCTCCAGGCAATGCGTATCATGTAAATTTTACATTTTACATACTGTTTTTACATTTTTATTTCCATTTAAATTTATTTGTATCAAAACTGAATAAAACAGAATAATAATTAGAGAGAGATATCAATTTCATAACTTTGCGTAAAAATTGATAGAATACATCAATAGTATATCATATAGGTAATCTGCTGCATTCATAATTAATATATCATATGTCATCGAACGTTAACAGCATTTAAACATTAATGTTATTTATAACCAGCTATTATTCACATAATAATTCGAACAGATTCTTTCATCAGTATCGTTAAAATTTTTATTCTTTCAGTAGGTATACCTAACTCCGTTTTGAATAAAGCTTTATGTATTGAGCACGACAAAAACGCCATTAAATAATCCCAGATATTTTGCGAGTATCTCAACGAGTTGATATTATAAATCCGTGCAATTCATCGCACTTTGTCATACGACACAATCGACCACTTCGGCAATGTGTTAATGCTCGCTTTACTAATGTTTTTAAAATTGCGCGAGACACAATTGTATTGTATTACCTTCGACATAATATTCTTATATTCTTATATTGTTATTGTATTATATTCGACATATTATTCTAAATGAATGCATGCTCGACTTTGTCCTCTACCACAATTTACGTGCCATAGGAAATGCTATAGCAAATGCCTCGCAAGCGTGGTCGCACTCTATGTAATTTTGCTGAATAAACTAAATAAACCTGTTGGAGTAAATACGGGGAGCGTTAGGTATGGTTCATAGGCACGTTGGGTAGGGCTTTACTATTAGTTCTCGATATTGCGTGCTTCAAATATCATTCCGATACCGTAAAGGAATTCTTCCCGTAAATTGCAGTTTGCGAGTATTTTAACTATACATGTAAGTGATTTAACACAAAGCGGAAATCATGCGTTATAAATTAAACGAGTTGGGTATACAGAATTAGAAACACAGAATACGCGGCGCATAGAATTCAAAAAAATTCAGAATACGAAAATATATAATACAAAACACAGAATGTAAAATATAAAATATGGAATTATAAATATTTAAAATGTTCTGAATATAAAAGAAGCTAAAAATATAAATTATCTTTTTGTTAATCATGAAATTAGACTTACAAGAAATCGGAAGAATGCAAAAACTTAATTTTATTTTAACATCTGCATGTTGGGCGTTTCAATTATGTTCACAAAAATTTTCTAAAGTTCCGTACATTCATTACTATACTTTCAACGTAGAGTTGTACTCCTATTAACTAATGATCTTAATAATTAGCAAAATTACTTAAGTAAGCTTTTACGTACAATAAGAAATATCTCATAAATTGTAGTTTCGTAAAAAAGTGTATAATTGAAATGAGATGCCCATAAAATAAACTCAAGGTACATATAACGAAATGTGTCGAATTCATCATCAGGTAGTGTGATACAAAACACGTATTTATTACACGTAAGGGATTCTAAGCGTACATATATGTATTTTTTTTACAGTAGTCTCGCTTTCCTACATCTGGGAATGTCTCCTCGGGGAGAGCCAGCCCGCAATATAAGATAAAAATGGCCACGCGCGTGGTATGCTGCTGCCCTATTTTTTCTCTCTTTTTTTCAGCAAATCCCCGGCGATACGAGTTCTCTGTTGCAACGCGTTCTCCATTGTGCAGGTTATGCTTTGGGCTCTCGGCTGAAAGCCTTTACTATGCAATTACCTACATGTCTCTTCAAGGATACGTATATTCGGTCACCTGTCCTACACTGTTCTGTCTGCGCTACTTTTTCGATTGAAAAAAGATCATTTGTCATGTTTTAAATTTCAATATTATGAGATAAAGGGAAGATACGCGTTCAAAGCGGAAGTAAAGATTACTTAACGATTCTACAAATGTAGGTAGCTTACATTATTTCCTTTACTATTACCTTTGCATTCCTATTGTAATTTATTGATTTTTAATGTGTCCTGTTCCTGCGGCAAAAATTTTATTATGATAAAATAATTAGGATTTAACAATGAATAATTTTTCTTTAAACCTCTTACTATCTAATTTTTAAACATAAAATTATTGCCTCTTTATGATATTAATCTGAGAGCGCTAGAAAAATTTAACAGATGTAATTTAAATAAAATTTCTTATATCTTTTAATATATTAAGGGATGAAACTGATACTAACTTTATTTGCGATTCGAGTAAAAAATCGTCTAAGTAATAAAATACGAAAACGGATAAGAGAGAGAGTTCGAAGAATGTTAAAGAAAGATCGGTTGTTCATCAGTCGATTATATTGGTCGAGGGAAGTCTCAATCGTGCAAGTGATCGTTAGAATTGACACGAAGTGGCGAGGGCTACTGGTATCGACAGGCCCAACGATCAGGCCGTCAGCGTCTATCACGGTTTCGAATCGAGTCCGGTGATACATTCGCAAAATCTCCTGCGACCGGCACGCTGTGAGAGCTTCATCAGTCTATGACATTATCATTTATGCAAGCAATCTCGATGCGGTACAAATAATAGAATCCGATATGAATCCAAATTTGCACAAAACGGAAAACAACATGAATCGTTTGGCAAAATATCTCTGCGACGGTATCAGCGATTTTTTTTTGTCAATATTCAGAACGGAATAAAAGTTAATTTGTGAAATATACCTGGTTACATCACGAAAGCTTTTCAGTATAATATTGAATTTTTATAGTTATAATAATTCTTTCTCGAGTTTGTTTAAGTTGTTGCTGTTTAAACTTTTCTTTCTCCTTCGTCGCGGTTATGTCGCTTTGAATGAAAGTATCAATTTTCGTAACAACAACAACAAGAGGTGTTACATAAAATGTAATGTTTTTTGTAATACGAAATTATCAATGTTAGAACCATTTACTTCATTTTATTTCTCTTATATATTATGTAGCCGACAATATTATTATTTGAATAATATAAATAAACTTTTATCCTGTATAAGATTAATATTGTTACTGCTATTTGTAAAATTAACGATGTTGTTCCATGGATTAGTTCTATCGTGTATAAATATTATTCATTTTATAGAAATATGTCCGGCTCGCGAGAAGTAAAAAGCTCACATTTTTAAGTTCTATTTCCGATTTTCACAGAAATAATAATTTTTTCGGCAAAAAAAATATAAAATGATAAATCCAATTTCGAAGAAATTTGCTAAAATTCAGGCGATGATTCACAAAGTGAGAGGCTCGCCGTTGTTTATTGTTTCAAGCTTGCGTCTCTCATCCGCGCTGCATTTTTCATATAAAATAAACTATCTGTATCTCAAATAACAACATTCATTTCTTGTGCATAATAAACCTAGCTTCTTTCACAAAGGCTGAAATTAAAAATAGTTGTATTGTTTTATTTAAACGTCATAGAAATCATGGATTATTTAAACAAAGGGAAAAATGTATAAGAGAGCGAGCGAGCGAGCGAGCGAGAGAAAGAGAGAGAGAAAGAGAGAGAGAACAAATAACATAAACATACCCTCCTGCGACGCAGGAGAGAAACGAAAGGAGATGCCATTTTAATGATACGCTAGTGACCGATCCTATAATAATTCATTAAAATTTAACATCTGTGGAGTTTTGAGTTTGACACAAGTTCGAGATCGAATGCAAACGCGAGTTCTCGTGACGCGCGACGTGATATTTTCGGTGCGGCAAAACTATGCACACGTTTATACTCGCTATCTCGATATTTCGGAACCTGTATTTTTCGTTCGAGCGAATTTATACGAAAACGCGTCGTTTTACATTGAAATCCAACTGGCGGAAAGTCATTAAAGTGTAATGCAATCGTGTTAAAGTATTGAAAACAGGTGATTCAAAGTGAAACTAGTAACTCGTTATGCCAATCGGATTTGCAGTGATCTTCTCATTAAATTCCCATTAAATTTCACCCGTCCGTTGGTTTGTAAACAGTTTGCTAATAGTTTTATTATATTTTACGCGAGAGTTTTACCGATGCATGTAACTTGCTTCAGATATGACGCAATTTTATCTTCTACTTTTAATAGAATTGCAAATGCATTATTATATAGTGGTATCAGCATAATGTTTTTGCCCCTATTAAAATAATATTAATAACAGCAATAATAGGAACGTTACGGAATACTTTTTGAGTCAAATATATCCTAATATATCCAAACAATTAATTTTTATCTTCCTAAATAAAGATCTAAAATAATTTGGAACGATATCGCCAATATCCCGAATGTTTACGGCACTGTTGGTGCTATTACTGTCACTACGATAATTATCGTATATATTGCACACAAGCGCGAACATAGAGACAAGTAATGAAAGGATTAAGTCGCGTATAAAGCGCTTTATCCGAACAGAAGCACTCGCTTTGTGCCCGAACTGTAAAGCTGCATTTAACGGAAGCTGCTGTTATGCTGCTGCTGCTGCTAGTCTCGACTACACGTACATACGCTCGGGAATACGGTCGTGATGGTCTGGCGGCTTTCGGAATTACGTATTTTCACGTATCAAGTAAACACGATGACGTCGCGCTCGTAACCCGCTCGTAACAATCAGGATTTGTGTAAACGGTGTAAACGTACCCGGGTCTCCTGCTATTATTTCCACGTACATACACGCCGTGGTTAATAAATGGCCGAGCGAAGGATCAAAATAAACCGTGGACCGCACGAGAATTTGGAACTTGGCTCCGCTTTCTGAATCGTCTTATCGCCGTCGCGTGCGATTCTACGCGCGATGACAAAATTAGCAACAGGAAACGTCCGGCGAACTGCGATGTCCCCCGAAAGTTTATAAGTTATTCACGATGCGCAATGAAATATAAATTAATCTTTGCACCTATATGAAAAAAGCAGTTACGCATTCAACGGCTATTGATTATTCGATTATAGTTAGATTATATTGCGTTGAGTAATTATTACTATTATTAATTATAATTAATTTTGTATTACAGTAAAATATTGAATACCGAATATACCAAGTGCACATCTATCATACTCTCTTATAAGTGTACATTTGACGATATATAAAGTCGATTTTTCTTTTTGATATACCTATAAATGTGACTATTGACAAATGTCTCTTGTTATATACAGATATGGAGCAAGATAAGCTTTCAAGCAAATTAAGCGTCAGGAAAAGCAGATTAATATTTTAATGTTTCTCCTCTGTTATAAAATGAAAAAGTAAGATGTAACTCGATGGCAAATAAATAAATATAATATATCTTCCCGCATTAAAGATATGCTTTTTAGACGAGTGCAATAGCGATACTGGGAAATATATGTTTCGCAAGAGCAACACGCGAGTTAAGCGGTCCTGTTGCCTCGAGAATTGTTTATGAAACTTAGAAGACGATACAATAACGCAGTGACGTGATTATGAAACACGCGAGAGAAGACGGAAGACCGGATTATCACGTGTCGCGAAACATCGATGCGGAATACCGGTATATAGCGCTCGCAGTCGCGGATTCAGGTGCGCTTTAAATTCATGGAATTTACGCTCGTTCGTTCGTTTCTCGCGGAATATCTCGCACACGTGAGGGAAAAAGAAGAGAAAAGAGAAAATATCCGGATCAAAGAGTCACGAGAATTAAACGCAGTCTATGCAACTTGTTTAAACAGGCCCTCTTTGCCATCACATTTCTTGCGGTTTATATGACGTATACTGATACCCGTATAAATATATTAAAAAAAAAAACAAGTATTTATTAAAATGTGAATTTATTCAAATGAATACGTTCGCGCATATATCTATACGTGCAGTCTCGTACGCGGAATAAAAATTACCTATGCGAGGAATATTTTACGGACGAGAAACTTTTCGCATCTATAACAAAAAAGCGGTTTTTATGACGCATTAACATGCTTAAAATATAAAACATAAAAACCGGAAGAGACTTCATCAAATAAAACTTAAAATAAGTTTATTTATAATATTTATACCGTATATTTTTAACACATAGTAACATAGATTTATAACGTAGTGTTTTAAACATACGCTACAAATTTTATAAATATCCGAGAAAACATGTTTCATGTATAATTATATATAAAATAAATTCATATATGTTTTCTCTCTCTTGTATAATCTCTGTTTGTATATACATGTAAAATAATAAAAAAAAAAGAATTAAAAATAATTAAAAGAATAATTTTCAAATGTTTTATTTTACAAAAAATAAAGTTTGAGTTAATAAAAGAATTATCCATATAATAATATAATCATAGAAATAATCGTGTATAAAATATGTTTATAGGACATTGTATAATCTAATCGCAACTTTACTTTTTGTAAAAAAAACAATGCAAAAGTTATTTTTCTATAATTATTTTTCAATTATTCTTTATAATATTATTTGTCTTATATGTATAAATAGAGATTGTACAAAAGAAAAAGGTATATATATAAACATATTTAATTTACAATTATATATGAACAATTTATTCCCGAGTAAATTTGTTCTAAGTTTAATTAGATGAAGTGAATCCTATCGGTTTTATATTATTCTCGAGGCTTACGCTCTCTAACGCAACGGAATTTAATTTCAAACTTAAATCATACAAAGATTGTTATTAAAATTACAATACATAAATTTAATTAATTTCTGCGACAAAAGAAGCCACTCGGTACTATATACGCATGTTACGTAACGTTATTTAATAAAGTTACAGTTATCAGATATGGCGTTTAATTCGTACGATAAATCTAAAAGGCTAAAATACTAAATAAAAATTAAATTCAACTTTATACAATCATTCAATTATAAGCAATTGATTAATATTTCACAGGTTTCTACGATTTTTAAAATAATAGTTTGTATTTTTGTAATTTTTGTGATATAAATTTTAGGACGTTTAATAAATTAAATTGATTTCTATAAACACTACAAATTTTCATGCAATTCTTAATAACGCCTAAAGTGTTTCAGTATGTTTTGTTACCGTTAACGAATAATTTCTTAAATAAAGCTTTTATTTTTTTTTCACAAAAGTAACGTAAAGATCATAATTTTCCGATGATTGAATGCACCATCGTATTTATATTTCTATATAGATTTTATTTATAATGGCAAAAGAATGATGCATCTCTATAAACTGTCGCATCATATAATAAAAGCACTTTTTCATTATAATTTCATACTGTCGAAAAATCGCTACTGTCACAAAAGTACAATATTTATATTTATATTGCAATATGCAGCTTGTTCTCGACTGTCATATTGAGTTACGAATATTATAATAATTATAACTTTATAAAAAGTCAGAAAATAATAAATAATTCTTTCTTAGATAACATAAATTCAAATTTAATGCAACAACGTTGTTTGTCTGTAACACATTTTTGTTGCTAACATTCGCTGAAGATTTTCGGTAGTACGTTACACATCTTCACACGTTAGAATATTAAATTCATATTTGATGTTTATTAACATTTGACTAAATGAATTTGACTATATGCAATAATTACACTTAATTATCTATACTCAATATCTGACGTTAAATGACACGTGTTGTTTAAATAATTATATGAATACTTATATAACAAAAATCCAAATATAATAAAATAATGTAAATCATAATTTTAATACCATTAATTGGGCTAAACAAAATCATGAAAAAATTTATGGAAAATCTTTACTTATTATATTTACTTATTATAGTAATTTTCAGTCAGACATTCCCGATTCTAATCAAACTCGCGCGGTGTCTTTCAATGTGTTGACGACATTGCATCAAGATTCTTTTTCACAAGCAACTGTTTGGGTAAAAAATGTTGGTTTTCACACATTTAAATCACTTATAAAATTTTGATTAATAAATCTTTAATAACCCAAGTTTTATCCTCCCATGAGTAATCTTCTGATCTAATTAAAAACTTCCTTAAGAAATAATTACGATGTCAATCAGTATTTAACAATTAATCGCTTGACAATTTGAGAGCGAATAATTTGCAATAAAAAATGGCGTGTACTTTCTGCAATCTTAACACAAAGCTCTAATTAGTTTGTTCACTGAAAAAAAATTACCTTCTTCCTCCATGCTCGCGGATGAGATTTCCTCAGGCCTGGCTTCAATCCAAATTGGTTTCCTTCGACGAGTCGAGTATCATTGACGGCGCGACGTCGCTTTTCTCGTACACTTCACCTTCTTCACGACATGTTTATCCGTTGCGCGTCGCGCGACGTTTCCAAATTCCCCGAATTTACCATCTAAGAAAGCGATTCGATTTCGCGCTACTCGTCCCTGCGCACATCGAAATCCAGATCGCAGAGGATCGCAGGCGAATCCAATATACGCGAGTGTAAATATTTGCCCCTCGTTCGGATCCAATTAAATTTTTAACGCGCGAATTTTCACCATTGCCGTCGTCAGGCGCGCGGTTCCGTTCGACAGTGTCATTATTAATCGTTTGTTTATTCTCGATTTGTTTCCCTTTTTATTTTCTTTTTTTGTGGGGAAGAGAGGAGGCGGCGACGGGCGAAGAAACATTCGCGCGACTCGTATCGGCGAGAAATTATATCGAAATTAAACTTTCGATTCACTGCATATCAATGCACGAATTAATTTTCGAGTAGGTTCAAGGAGCGAAAGCTCTACTGCTTAAATGCGGCCGAATTTATTGTATTAATTGTATTAATTTAATGTCTGCGTATTATTTTTCGGAAAGAAATACTTTTTTTTATATATATAGAGGTCTCCTAATCTAAACCTTTTCGACGGGCTCTCCGTCCGACCGCCTTCGCAGCCGCGAAGCTTGCAACTGGTGGCTGAATTCCCACGTCGGGATCGCCGCGAGATGCTTCCCTACCCCGGCTACCCCTACAATCCCTTCGCGGTAACTCCGTTGTAAGCTGCGCGAAAGCTCGTCACTCGTCACTCGTGACGCTTTAATCCCAGGCGTGATCACCGTGAGAGAGAGAGGCGACTCGCAATTTCAAGGCGCGTTTGCCTGTCTTCGACGCAATCTCCTTTCATTAATCACCAGACTTGAAATTGATTTGAAATTAAAGTAACACAATATAAAAAGCCTCGATCACATCGGGCTGTCGTAACTGCTTCTGAAAGAAACCGTGATGAGATTTTAATTATTTCTTGTCACGTAATATTTCGTTATGCTGCGTATAAAATTTGTACAATACCTTACACGATATAGATAACAAATAAATAAATAAATACGAAATGTAATCTTTGGATATAAAAAGATTCGAACATATACAATTGATCTATCGTGCATATATCTTCGTGGAATAAACTTTGTCAGTTACTCGGTGGTATTTATATATGTATATTGGAAAATGCAATTGACTTCGGGTTTATTTAAACTTATGAAACGTAATAAAAAAATTTAATTTTCTCCCTTACCACCAAATTTCTTCCCTCAGATTATCTCAGATAATCAATTTATTAGACAGCATGGACCTTACGATATGTAATATATCATATATTGACATATGATATCAAGAGTTCATTAATGCGGAACTTTTTCGACATACACAACTTTTTTCTTTTCGCTTTCGCTGAAATTACAAATTGTATATTTTCTTATCTTTTGTTAGAAAGAAAAAATCTCTATATTAAATATAGATATCTATATTTAATATAAAATATAAAACGCAGCAAACATAACAAAAGATAAGAAAATATACAATTTTATATTAAATATAGATATTTTTTCTCTCTACCAGTTACACTAGTTATAAGCTTGCGTAGGTGCATCTTGACCTTAGTCAACAAAATTAATTAATTACCCAGGTAGCACAATAACGTCAAATGACATCTTAATGCCATCGATTAATAAATTTTAATGCGTCTAATAAGTCATTAAGACGTCTTTAGATATCATCCTGCTATAAATAACTAAGTAATTTCCTCAGCGAACTAATTAAAAATTAATTAATTGACTATAGTTATAGTTACATGATAATAAATTAAATAAATACATCGCTTATTTGCTGCAAATGATATAACTAAAAAAAAAAACAAAATTTTTTAGAAAATAAATATTTTAAATAATTAAAATTTTGTAATATTATTTTTAAATACGATTTTATAAACTTTATATAAGTGTATAAACTACATAATTATAGAGGGACAAAAGTATTATAGCTATATATTAGCTCTTAATTTAAATTTCTTCTGCAAACAACTCAAAAAGGACAATCTTGAGATTCATCGTAGCAAATGATATTCTCATAATAGCACAATATATATATATATATATATATATATATATATATATATATATATATATATGTGTGTACGAATAAAGATGTATCCTTTTATTTTACAAATTGTAACAAATATATTTATTCTCGTAATTATAAATTATAAATTGATATATACGTTATACAAAAAAAGTACAGAACTGGTTTTTTTCCATAAGACTCTTTTTAATAAATGATATATGTATATAACTAAAAAATGAGATTGATAAATACTTCCGCTTACAATTAAAATTGATTATTCATCTGTTAATTATCCATCAAATATTTATATTTTACAATTACTTTTGCGGTATTGTAGCAGTATTGCTATAATAGTTTTTCGCAAACACATCGGATAATATGATGCTATATTTAATCACAAACTTATATTTAAAAAAAAACTGAAATTAAAGTCTTTTAGTATTGAAATTTCTTTTACATTTCTTTGTTATATACACAAAAAATCTATATTAATATTGTAATACTAGAAATTTGTTCTATTTTGATTAGACAAAGTAAAAATATAGATTTTTAACATCTAAAAATGAAGAAACATTCTTCTATTAATAAATGAGTCAGACAAGTGTTTATTTCGTATTTATTTCATTCCTAATATTTCAGTTGTATGTGCATCAATTTAACATATTACTTATATGCGTGTGATTATATATACATATATATGTGTATATATATATATAAAATATGAATCCTTAAAGAAATTCCATTTCCCGTTCGATACCGACAAATTTAAGTTGTTCCGTCGGTCCATATCTAAAAATTGTCATAATTTATACAGTTTTAATCATGTGATTGTGATGAATCAATTAATATCACAGTGATATACCTATAGTCAAAAAATAATTCTTCCCCAGGTTGGATTGCTCTTTTGGCAAAAATACCTATTCTGTGGTCACCGTTCACCATCATTACTTTCGCATAACAATTGGGATTTATCGAATGATTGGCGAATCTTATTTTATTCCCTTTTCTTGTTGCGTCAACGACAAAGTCTAGAAAATATCTTTTAATCCATCTTCTTCTTGGTCATTGACTACGTTTGCTGCATTTATATTGTACTTACCATTATTGAGGTTGAAAAGAAAACTGCACATATATTTGTCATATACCTTTCCTCTTCTATCGGCTTCATCCTGACTGATAATTTCGCCGCAATACTCGGAGATAAATTCATTCTTCGCCGCTGACTCTTTCAGGAAAATCCCCCAACCTGCTACATCTGAGGGTGCCATCAGAAGATGCTTATCTACAAAATAACATTTTCTTATCTTTCGTATATATTTGTTGTTTCTAACAAAGTAGACGACAAAGTCTATTAATCTTACGAAGACCACGTTGCACGCTGACATTCTTGCAAGATATTTTCGTGATATGGAATTGATCAGCGCCACACGTCTGACAAAGATCCGGGTCACATTCCCTTACGGCCAAGTAACACGGGCATTGTTTAGTATTGCACTGAGCCTTGCATCTACAACCGGGAAATCGATTCTGGCATTCGCTGCTGCACTGACAGAATTTCTCGCAAAAGTTCTGCGCTTGGATACAGGGACACGAGTTATCGCACTGTCGACCCGGATGATCGCAAGGTGCAAAATTATGCACATGATTAGCACCTGTCGAAAGAAATTAATTAGAAATCGAAAGAAACATGAGCTTAAAACTTTTGAAATCGATCAATGAACGTACCAGAATCTTTCTTAAGTTGTATCTTTCTGCAATGCATGGACCATAATCGGTGCTTCTTCTTCTTCTTTCGTGGTGGCGTAAAGTCCTTCAGATTTTCTATAGCGGGGATGTCCGAAGCCTCTTTTTGTGCGAATTCATACACCTCTTGGCAAGTTTTCGTCAACATGATTTGAGCTAACGCGCACGGATTACCGGGGAAGGCTTTGTGAAGTGCTCGGAACAAGCTCTGTTCCGAACCTGTCCACGAGAATTCGCTTTCTATCTTATTTCGTTCGCCAATTCCTAATAGCGTGAAGGGTGTCTGATTTTCAGGTTGCGCTTGATCCTCCATCGTTTCCTCAGGCTTGGAGTTTTTGTTAACGTTTTGCTTAAAGTCTAATTTAAGTAATAAAACTTGTTAGAATTTCATTTAAATATATACGTGTAATCTCATGGTGACGAGTTATACATATTAACCTTGACAACTGCCTCCTTGACTGTACTTATTGCTGTCGTTGCTATCCTCGCTGCTTGCTTCATTTCCAGAATCAACACTTGCTTGTTTTCGCACCTTCCTAGGACCACCGCGTTTCTCGTCGCCTTCATCCTCTTTTATATCTGCTGCTTGTGCTGCCAGCTTTTCCTTCATCCCCTCCTACATAAAGAAGTACGATATCAACAAATCTGTACTTTGAGAATAGACATTCTGTTATATGGAATATAGCATAATACGTAGCGTACCAAATGCATGTAACATTCTGTCCCACATGGCTCCGCAAATGGTTTCAAATCGGGTCCTTTCCGCTTCAGCAAATTCGGACCTGGATGGCAAACTTGAAGACCTACAAGCAATATCATAAACTCACTATGAATGTCGACTCTCGTCGACTAATTCGGCATAGTTGAATGGAGAGAAATTTAGTGGACACAGCGATGAACGATGAATGAAATATGATTTCAGATGAGCCCTTGACGATGCCTCTGTGCTAAACAAAAAAAAGCTTCCGATCGATAATGCATTAGTTTGTATGCAATGTTGTTTACCTTGCGGCGAGGTCCCCCTGGCTGCTACGATAAATCAGGAATCACAAATTATTGTAATTAATAAACTTTCAATTTAGGACACATTAAATATTATACAATTATTTAGTAAGATGTATTTCAGCGAAGTATTTCTTTTTTGTGGTATTAATTTTACTCTACCGCTAAAAATACTATTAAGAAGTGAATATTAAGAACTAGTTAATGTTAAGTTAATATTAAGAAGTGAATAGATAATAAGTATTAAAGATAATATTATTTTTTATGATTAATACTTCACAAAATACAACTTAAATAGTCAAGAAGATCGCTTCATTGCAGTATACTCACGATGTAAGAAGCAGTCGTACTTGAAGCATCGCCTGCAGAACAAAGTATGGAAAGAATGCATCGTTTGTTCCCTAGGTACACTCCGTGCTTTTATACCATCTATATTGGGCGTACATTCCGGCGGTAAAACATTTGGATCAGATCTTTCTGTCAATTCAATATATTTCTCCTTTAATTCTTCAGGTCTTCCTTTATCAGGAAACATGCTTGATATTGCCTGAAAATTATAATTGTAGAGCATTGTTATAGGATTATACTAATATCTTATTGTGATATTTAATTTCCTTACATTAAATATATGCATTGATGGAAATGGAGTAGCTGCTGTCTTTCCACCTTCAGTTTTGTCTGTTTTGAGCTCAGTCTTCATTTCAACATCCTTCTTCTCGTTTTCTTTTTGATTTTCTTTTTCTTTTAAAGACTCTTTTCCTTTCTTCGTTTGTTCTTTGTCCTTATCATCTTTCTCGTAAGTCGCTAAAGCATTCACCAAATCAACAAAGATGGAATCATCCATGAAACCAGATTCTCTGTCACCATGGACCTGCAACAACAAAGTTGTAGCGATAAAAAAATTCATCACTACTAATGCAAGTTTCGACTGTCCTCCGTACCTTTCCATCATAATTTTTTATAAGTTCCTCGATAAAAGTACCATCTTGATCTAAAATCTCATCGCCCATATAAGGAATATTATGCAAAACGGTTTCATCCTCCACCATAAAATTCTGCTGAATAGGAGCCCATGTATACATGGTTGGTATAGGGGTCACTGCATTAATAATTTTTACAGGACAACTTTGCACATCGCCATCAGGACTAGTAATTTCAGCTTTCTTCATACAGGAAAGGTGAGGTGGAATATCTTGGATTGCCAGCCACATTGCCTTTCCATCTGTCCAACGTTTTTGTTCAGCCATGAGAAGCTCTATTCAATAAACAATCCTAGATATTTATTACGAAAACAAAGTTATATGTTAACATTATTGGAGCTATCAACATTACTTTTAACATTACGACTTTAAGTTTAACGGATAAAAAATTGACATAAAATTAACAGAAATGGAAGAAAACCAAAAATATACTGATTAAAATAAATTCTTTCAGATACAAAGCAACACGTATCTATTTTCGTAGGAAAAACACCACTTACCTGTCATAACCTTACGATTCTGATTCCACGCGATCTTGACTTCATCCGCTCGTTTATAGCGTTTCATTTGCCGCAATCGCATGTACTCCGACTTCACTCTCTTCCTCCATTCCGCCGAGACTTTAGCTTTCGACATAGTAACATAAATGCACGCTCCTCGAGCAAAACTAATAACTATTATACATCAAACAACATAAATTGCCATTTATGAAAAAAAACAAGAGCGTCAGGAGTCAGGAGCTGTCAGGAGCAGGAGCTTCGACCTCCAACTCCAACTCGCATAGAGAGGGTAGACCAACTCCAACTCCTGGAGCACCCTGTGGTACCCTCTACTGCAACATTTGGCAACTAATCCCAGTGCTCTGAACGCGCCCATCGATACACCTTTCATATCTTTTTACACGGATAATATACGGTGAGATGTCTATTATTAGTTAGTTTGTCTGTGAGTGTGAGGTGGTGTTTCCCGATCGCTACGTTATCGAGTGTATCGGGATCGGGGTTAGGTTAGGTTATGTTAAATTTTATTTTTTGACGTGCGAGCATACAATGAACGAGTGCGGTTGAACCACATATTCGTATGTGATGCGATTCGAGAGATATATTGTCCTATTCTAAATCTTTCCAAGTTCGAAACACTTTTGTCTCGAACGGCAAGCACACAAGTGGATAAAAGGTCTCAAGAGTGAAACAGTTGAATTGATTATTTCGCGAGATTATATGAGTGTTCAAGTAACTGTATGTTTTTACTCGAAGCATACAATCGACAAGGTACTATTGAAAACCGACATCTTATGGAAATTTGCTCGACTGCCACAATTTGGATGGTTATAGTTCATGATATAATATTAATTTTGTGATCTATTAATCTCTCCTGATGTTTCCTAGTTTTATAGACACATACATATGTATGTATACATGTATCGTATATGCATATAAAAGTAGAAAACAAAATTAATATTATATTATGAACTAATTATCCATATGTATGTATGTATGTATATATGACGTACGTATATATGACATGAGGCTTGTTCGTTTTCGCTGCGCTTCTGAATTAGTGCAGTAAGTTAGAATGGGAATAAATATATTTATTTCATTCCAATTTATTGTACTAGTTCACAAGTGCAGCAAAAACAAACAGGCCTATGATAATATTCAATTTTTTTATTCAGAGCTGCACCTCTGTGTTAATTATCCATAGGCATGTTTGTTTTAGCTGAACTTCTTTGCACGGTTCATCTTTCCTCTTTTCCTTTTCACGTTGGAGAAAAAAAGAGAAAAGATGAACTGTACAAGAAGTTCAGCTAAAACGAATGTTCATGTAATAATCAAACTCATGTTTGATTATTTGTACAAAACTATATATGGAAGAAGATATGTAATGTTGTAATGTTGCAGCAATGTATATAATATTGCGTCGTAAATATCTTATGCTTACACATAATGCATCCATATAATAATAAAAAATCATGACTTATTGCATTAGAAGTTAATTAATAGATAGTTTTATCAGATACTTTTATCGGTTGAAACAGTCGAGAAAATAAATTCTCCCCCAATTATCCCTGGGTTCATCGAGCCCCCCTTGATAGTCAAAAATTTACTTAGGATTGGTAATTTTTAACAGCATTTCGCCGATGCTCGAGGGAAAAGAAGAACGAATGTTGTTAAGCTGCATACGTACATCTCGTCGAATAAAATACTTCAAAGAAGTAACCAGGCAAAATATATTTTGGTAAGGAATTATGAATAATAATATATTATATTTGAGAAAATGTTTTCTTATGTTTTACTTTGTTATATCGTTAGACAAATTCCCATCGAATTAAATTATTCCAAAAATAGTTCTACTTGTATAGAAAATAATATAAATAATTTACATTTATAATTAATAATTAAATAAGGTTTTTTCAATGTATATACGTACATGCACACATATATTGTCTTCCTATTACAAGTGTATATTTTTCTCTAGCTAAAAAATTGTGTTATTTTCACGTTATTGAATATATCATAAATGATGTAATTTAATTAAATCGTCCTAATGGTAAAAATATGTGATCTGTTTGTAATATCTATACAATTATGCCAATATATGATATAACAGAAAAAAGTGACTCAAAATAAGTCGAAATAATACAAGAAATTGTTTAAAATTAAGCTTTGTTTTCGAAGAAAAAGAAATTATATCACTTAGATCTATATTATTTTAATGTAAAAAAAACACTCCTAAATTATTTAACAAATTTGTAAAATTGTGAAAAATATTTTTCTATTTATAGGAAGTCAATATGGTTCGTGTAAACGAGAATAATTTATTTTAGAGTAAGGAGAAAAAAATTGCTATTGTTTGGAATGCTTTAAGTTTTGAAGATAAAATATTCGCAACTGATCTCACGATAAATATATCGTTAATTCTCGATATAACGTCGATCATCCATGAGATTAGGATATATATGCGATCTAATTTTGCTATCGAGTCGATATTGCGCAATGTATCTGACGAACATAGGCGCTTCCTCGAAACGTTCGCCGATTGGTGAAAATAGAGTGACATAGAAGTGGTTCAGTGATAATATAGGAGCGCGTCAAATTTTCAGACTATATTCCACGAAGTAGACGTCATCGCTGTGCAGTGCCGTCGTTATCGTCTGGCGTACCGATCCTTGCCAAAAATGTTTTTCTACGAATTCCTATTTCGATACACAGAGCCGAAGTCTTCCAACGGTGTAGAACTCTTACGTTACATTTAATGACTGAAGATACATTTTCATTGACCATGCAGAATAATAAAAAGAATTGATTTACAGTAAAAAATAAAAGTAAAGTTTCATTTTTTAACAAATTAAATTAACTTTAAAGTACTTCTATGCTTAAAATCTGATATGCAGCATAGTTTTCCTCGAAACAATATAATTCCTGTGCTACTTCTTTTGCCATGGTTTTAAAGATAAATCTATTTATTAATTATAACGGACTATCTTGTATAATCAATACTTGGCTAATTACACTGATTTTACGTTTGGTTTTAGACAGTTATTTTTAAATAGACTTTTATATGATCCTTTTTATAAACACATTTTTATTAAAGAATATCTTTTTAAACTCTTTTTAAAATCTATTCTATATATACGTTTTTCGGATGTTGTCTATATATTTGGCGTATCTTTTTTATCTTTATATCCAACCTCGGTGAAACGCATATTTTCTCCGTCTTTTGCCAACCTTCGATTTGCAGCTGTTGGGAGTAAAAATAAGTTTAACATACAGCACACAAAACTTTATTTTTAATATTTTTTTTAAACGCCTATGATACGTAGTATGATTTATGATCAGTTTTTGATAAAAGATTACCGACTTAGATTATATCATTTATAATGTTTTATGATTAAAATATTTTTGCCAAAATGCACCTACATTTTTCGTAAATATGTACACAAATAATTAATTTAATAATTTTGCTATTTATGCTTAGAGTAACTTAATATTCGTTGTATTATTTCAGACCGGAGTGCTATGTTGATTGTGGCGATTCAATTGCGAGTACACATACATGATGCTGAGAATGATGTGTCCAAAATGCCACCATCGCTTTCCAGTGGTGGGATGCTGTTTAAAGTGGAGCGATGAAACTAGCCAAAAGAAAATGAAAGAGGAAGAAGACAAGGAAAAGAAGGATGAAGAGGAAGAGGAAGAAGAAGAAGAAGAGGAGGAGGAAGAAGAAGAGGAAGAGGAGGAAGAAGAGGAGGAAGAGGAAGAGAAAAATGGAGAATACGTGAAAAAAATGATTGCTAATACTATCAGTTCAACGGCACCTCATTACGTTAGTGGCCTCCCAGTGTCACGTGGCTACACCAGTGGCAGCAGTTGTTTCATAAACCCATCCACAAATATTCACGAGCCCACCATTTTCCAGCCACGTGCAGTCAACTACGGCTCCAATGTTGGAATTACCAGCTCTGATACAATGGAACTCTTTTATGACATTGAGGCCTCGTCGATGAAACAAAATCACCATCCGCTATTAAGATCGCCAATATATCAGTCGAATGATCAAGATTCCTTTATTGTGGTAACAGATAATCTTAACTATGATGATACGGAACCTTCAGAACTATATGTCGCAACTACGTGCGAGCTGACTGGTGGCAACGTTACAATTGCTACACCCGATATACAATCAGGTGGTTGCCTTGTACAAAATACAGAAACGGATGTTCTGGTACAAGCCTCGCAAATCAAAATTCAACCGAAGCTTACTGGCGGCGGTTGCCTTGTGCAAAAGAAATTGTCCGCTGAAGATGAGCGATCGACGACATCCAAACATACGAAAAACTTCGCGCTCGTCAATAATAATGCTCGTCGGACGTTTGTTACGCCTCCCAACGGTTGTTCGGAATTGCCGGGAAACATAAAGGTGTTGTCATGTGGGACGATAAGGGATAATGAGAATAACAAAATAACGAGCGCTGGATCAAGGCAGCAAAAGATACCGATGATCAAAACGAATGGCTGCGATTGTAAAGGTACGTTTCAGCAAAATCACTGTCAGTATCAAAGACGGCTGCTTGATGCATCTCTAGCGGATGATCGTGACTCCTTGCTGCTGGAGCCTGTCGGTAATAGCGTGCAATTCCGAGTGAACGCCACTGTGCAGCTACCCGCGAACCTGGGTCAGTGTACGGTAAACATTACAGCGACAACGACGACGCCGCCAAAGCAGGTAATGACGACGAAGTTGCCAGATCGTGGTAGAAATAACTTTTATGGAGGTGGTATCGTGCAACCGAACGAATTGGACTGTGCAACGGTGAATCAAATTGTTGCAATCGGAAACAACAAGGATTGTAATAACGTCGAGCAAAGGGACAATGCGACAACCACTCCGGTGTCCTGGATAATGCCGACTTCCTGGGGCCTGGATTCAGACGTAAATAGATTACGCGAGGTAAAGAGATTGCTGCAGATTTGTGGTTGGTACCATGAGGGCATCAGTTGGCAACAGAGCGAAAACCTTTTGAAGGACGCGTCCATCGGTCGATGGCTAATGAGAGACAGTTCGGATAGCAGATACACTTTTGCGGTATCTGTGAAAACATCCAGAGGCCCCGCTTCTATTAGAGTACACTATTTTCTCGAACAGTTTCGGCTCGATGCCGAACCGAAATTAGCATCGGCGATGCCATTTTTCGATTGTCCTATCAAAATGTTGGAGCACTACGTTGAGTATTCAAAGAGAATGGATGAGCATCGTAGGGAAGTCTGGGTCGACTACAGTGGACAACTATACAGCCAGATTTATTTGACCAGCCCTCTTGTTAAGGAAGTTAGATCACTGTCACATTTGGCCAGACTCGCTGTGAATCGAAGCAAGTTGCCTACTGAACGTTTACCACTCTTAATTAAAAATTATATCGAGGAATATCCGTATACGCTTTGACTGTGTAATCACATCACATGATGCGTTTATCTTCCGATATACATATATATATATATACATATATTTGCTTATATATATAATATATATGTGTATGTATGTACGTATATACATATATGTGTGTATATAAGCAAAAATTTATTTTTATATACGTAGTACGGATTTCTCCGATGGCTTATTTTTCGATAACGAACCGATTATGCCTTGAATTGCACCAATTACAGACATTGCGCAAATGCAAAAAAGAATTGTGGTTTGCGAATGTAATTATACAAAGAAATATATACACAAATATATGCACGCGCGTGCGCGTGTGTATAATAATGTGTACATATGCGTGTGTAATAAATAAGTTTTATTGATAAATATAATAGAATTTATTATATATATATATATCTGTATATATAATAAATATCTATAAATTTTATCGTAATAATTACTTATGTTATTATCACGCATATTTAGTTTAAATAATTTAAATATAATAAATTTGAAGTTTCACTAATGTTTTATTTCTTGATATAAAGTATTTTTTGCATAATGAACGATGAAATATCGTGCTTATTTATATTCTTTGTACATTGCAGTACTGTATGTTTATGGAAATATTTTTTTATATTTGACCTGATCTTGCTATATTATGTAAATCGAGCAATTTTTTTTAAATTTCTATTGTATTATTATACAAAAAGAAGAAACATTAAACCATAATATTTGTACTATTAAATTTGCATCAAATGTGTAACAAAGATATTAGTTAAAAATATATCATTCAGATGCGAAATTAATTCTTTATGACAGAAATTAATATATTTTTAAAATCCGCCGAATGCATTAAAGATAAATTTTTAATATCAACTTTGAAATACTTCGAGTTAATAAACAAACAGAAGGACAATAATATGGTGATGTAATCTCTTGAAAGTTAAATAGAACATTTAGAACTTTGAAGAATATAATACTATTAGCAAAAACAAATAGATTTAATGCATTATATTAAAAGCAACTAACACGACATGATACAATTTTATTTTAATCACCGATCGATCTATTGCATCAGACTTACTTACTGTCATTTGTTTTATTGCTGTAGTAATTAAATTAATGTGAAATTCAGTGCCATTTCACATTTTCAAACGATCAATAACAGTTTATTTTTCAACCACCAAAACAATTTATTTTTATTTTTTCTTATGCCTTGTTTTATTTTTAAATTATTCTGCTAGAAATATAAACGCTTTCTAGCGCGTTCGCGCATATATACGTTTTTGCAAGATAGACAATAATACATTATTACAATATGAGCCATTTGTAAATCTACAAAGACTTTTCGATACTTCCAAATTGAATTTACCTGTTGTTCATATCATCTCCACAAATAAATTCAATTTCAAAACTGCAATTTCGGAGTACTAGCCAATCGGTGGACTTGCAATCCAAATTGGAATCATAATATTACAGCAGCTCTAATTAATATTATAAGAACCTTGGCATAACTACCAGTATCACCATACACACTGCTAAAATCGATAATCTGGAATCAAAAATTGGCTCTACTGATACATTAAATGTAAAGCTTAACTCCTTGAATGCCAGAATACAACAATGCTAAAGGAATAATGGTCCCCGTTTAATGATACAAAGTTCGCAACTGATTATCTGACATCGACGGTTGAGGACCCTGCGACTGATGACTGTGTATGCTAATTGTAAGTATATTATTGTACTTCCTTGAACCGCTGCACTTCTTTGAAGAAATCTAGCTATTTTAGCCCCAATGTGACTCCATGATCTGCTAAAGTGCTAAACAACGTGGGATTCAGAGGATGTTTTCGCTCATTTAAATAGGTATGAACGCGAGTAAAAGGACAATGAAATCATTTTTCATTTGCCAAACATCTAGCGAGAAAATAAATTTGATATTTTTTCTCTTACTGCCTCTTGCCTTGGTTTGTTTCTCTTCACAGCTGATTTGAGCTCGAACTGTCATTGTGATTGACAGCTTGTTGACAGCTGCAAAGCCACGTTGTCAGACTCAGTCATGTAGAAATATTTAGATGCGATACGTCTGCCTGGAAAGCCGCAGCTAATTATTTTAAGACGAAAGGTCTTAAACTGAATCTGAACTAAGCTTAAATTGAACCAGCAATCACAATCGGAGCATTTTCCTCCAATTGTGATTCGTTGATGTCTTTACTGCTTATTATACTTATATTTTCTCAGATTGTTACGATTAAATCAAAATTAAACCAAATCGAAAGAGTAAACTCGAATAAACAAAGAAAATCACATACAATCCATTTTTAAAGCTATATAGATTTGAGAATAAATATTAATATCTTACGAGGGATTTAAATGTCGCCCGCGTTGTCTCTACATTAGACATCAGAAACAGTCCAAATTTGCCTTTATTAATAATTGTCAGAATTTGAACAAATACGTCACGTGCGTTTAAATAATTTATTAAATCTGAAAAGAATTTATGCTACAGCTCGCGTGTCGAATATACCGTGTGTTTAATTTTTCCCGTATCAAATTTTCCAGACGTGACAGTCCAAATTGCAGCATGACGTGTCTTGTCAGCATGTGTCAGACGCATGCGCGATGCCGCCTTACGTGGCATCGGCACTCAGTCCAGTCGGAGTGTCGGAGTGGTCAGTTACATCGAGTCACATCGACGTATATTTCTCGTACGTTTCGCGTAAACATTTTCTCGCGATAGTTTCAGATTTGTTATGATTCAGACACATTTTACGATATAACGTAAGTGTACTGTGTGTTTAGGATGTTGCGTGTAAAGTCCCAGCAGTGTCGTCACGTGTAATAAATTTTCGGGGTTTGAAACGTTGCATACGCATTCACTGTTTCTAGTCGCTAATATTTAATTTCTCACTGTATTTTACGTTTTATTTCAACGAAGGTTTACGTGGAAGGTTTACGCGTACACATGGAACATATTCACGCTTTATACTTACATTGTAAAGCATGACATTTTTTCCATGTAGGTTACCTTTCACTTCTTGAGATTTTAAAGCCTTATTTTTTTTGTTATTTATTTAATCTTGTTTGTATCGCGTATATTATATGTGTATATCACGTATATTATTAATTCTAGATTATAGTAACAAAACTATACAATGTTAGAACTTTAATATATATATTTTTGTTAATTCTCTTTATGCTATTTTTATTTAAATTGGATATTTTTATGATAGTTTTAGTACGCTTTCAATATATTTACAGTTTGTATTCGTAATGAATCTTCTTGTAACAGATGCAGCATATTCCAGATATAGGAAGGCAGCATCCATATGCTGCGCCTGTGCCTCCAATAAACAATCAACAAAACTTTATAAAGCCGCCGATTGTGGGAGAACAGAATCTGTCGAATTCACAAATGCATTCTAACTTAATGTCGGCCCCGCCGCCTGTGGAACACCCTCAAGTAATGGGACCTCCGACGACAGGCGTTCCTGGCTCTCAAATACCTTCGCGTTTACCTACAGGTTTTCACCGACATGGGCAAGCTCCTGTAGGTTATCAAACTCAGGGGACTAATCTCCCAAACGCTAACCTACTCCAATCTGGAATGCCGCCGTATAATCCTGTACCACCATTACCGGCGCAAGTGCAAGGAAGGCCAACAGATCAAGATTTGTCACAATTTGCTCCTCCTCTTTCAACAACGGGACAGACTATAGCGAGTCCTCCAGCGACCGGTTATTCTCAAGCTCGGCAAAAGCAATATTTACCACCAATGCCGGGCCAAACTATAACGAGTCCTGTAGGGCCAGGGCCAGGGCCAGGGCCAGGTTTAGGGCAGCAACCTGCTCAAAGACAATATGGCTCTAATATGCCTCCATTACCAGGGCAAGCTTTATCCAGTCCTTTAGGAGTAAACCGTACATCGCCTGGTATCCCTTCAAACTATCAACAACCAACGTACCAACAGCCTGGATATCATAACCAAATGGTACAATTATATATTAACGAAAGTTTCGATTTTGTGAGTAATTAAGAATTTTTTTTTATTTTTTATTTTTTATTTTATTTTTTTTTTTTTTTTTTTATTATATAGAAAGGAGTGACCGTTGTTTTCTTTTCGCAGGATATGTATAATAATCAAAGGAACATGTATCAGACTAATGCACCTAATGCTACAGGATATCAACCTCAACAAGCTAGACGACTTGACCCAGAACAGATGCCGAGTCCGGTATGAGTTTAATTTTTTCAATCAAATTTATGTACCAATATTGTTTATTATCTCGAGTCAAGCTAAGCTACGTCTTTAATACACAGATTCAAGTGATGCAAGACGATCAAAATATGAGAGGTGGAGTATTCATAACGAGTCAGAAAGGACTGGTACCACCTTTGGTGACGACAAATTTTATAACTCAGGATCAAGGAAATGCCTCTCCCAGATATATCAGGTCCACTATGTATACCGTTCCCACTACTACTGATATTATAAAACAGGTATATTGGAATAGACAAAGAATCAATTTGTTATTTAGCTGTTTTCTTTCACATGTTTTGATACATTTGTTTCTTACGTAGACCAATGTTCCCTTTGGACTTGTGATAAGTCCAATGGCTCGTATCGTGCAAGGAGAATGTGAACCACCAATTGTAGATATGGGCGAAATTGGGCCAGTACGTTGCGTACGTTGTAAAGGTTACATGTGTCCGTTTATGCAATTTATTGACTCCGGTCGAAGATTTCAATGCATGTTCTGTAAAGCGACGACAGAAGGTAACGATGAAAAATTATTTTTTTAAGTACTCGCAAGTTTGTTTGCATCAAATATACATATTTCTATGTTTTCGGCGTTTAGTTCCAAATGAATATTTCCAACACTTAGACCAGTTAGGGCAACGTTTAGATCGTTACGAGAGACCTGAATTAACGTTGGGTACATTCGAATATATGGCCACAAAAGATTATTGCAGGGTAATATCCAATAAAATTATCCTCAAATTTTACGGCAATATGAAATAATTATATTCATCGATATTTTAGAAAGAGCTGAAGATAAAAGTCGAAATTATTTATCTAAGCCTTATAAGCGTTAAAATTATAAATTTATACGCTAATTCCCATTTGTTTATTCTTTTTACAGGACAATGTTTTTCCAAAATCACCAGCCATTGTGTTCATAATCGACGTATCGTACAATACAGTTAAATCTGGATTAGTGAACTTATTGTGTACAAATATAAAATCCATAATAAAGAATCTACCTATTGACGCAGGGCAAACCAAAAGTAAAATGAAAGTTGGCTTTATAACATATAATAATACCGTGCATTTTTATAACATCAATTCTTGTCTTGCTCAACCACAAATGATGGTTGTTGGAGATATTCAAGATGTATTTATGCCGCTTTTGGACGGATTTCTGTGCGACGTCGAAGAGAGTGAGGCAGTTATCGATAGTCTTATGATACAAATTCCTCAAATGTTTGCGGATACTCGAGAAACAGAAACAATTCTTGCTCCTGCCATACAAGCTGGATTAGAAGCATTAAAGGTACTCGAATAAAGCGCGAATTATATATATATATATATATATATATATATATATATATATATATATATATATAATTTTTTTTCTTGTTAACTAATAAACACAAGTTTAATTACAGTGAGTAAATCCATTCTGTGGGATTCAATAAAAATACACATAATTTTACTTGTGATTCCAGGCGTCCCAACGTTCTGGCAAATTATTGATATTCCATTCATCTTTACCAATTGCCGAAGCACCTGGGAAATTGAAAAACCGTGATGACCGTAAAGTACTTGGAACTGATAAAGAAAAAACGGTATTAGGTATGTATTTTATGGTATTTAGAGTATTCACGTTAAGTTAGTTACTAAGTTATGTAAAATAATTTTGTTTTTTTTTTTTAGTTCCGCAGAATAATGTCTATAATAATTTGGGTCAAGAATGTGTCGGTGCAGGTTGCAGTGTAGATTTGTTTATCTTTAATAATTCATATGTAGATATAGCAACAATTGGTCAAATTTGTCGTCTTACTGGAGGAGAGATTTATAAATACACTTATTTCCAGGTGAGCTATACTATTGTAATAGAAATGTATATAAATACTAATTAGATGCTTATTAGAATAATATTTTATGAAAAGTACTTTTAATATACTCTATCTTCACAAAGCAAAAATATTCAAGAATTGCGATTTCTATTGCAGGCCGATATCGATGGTGAAAGATTAATTTCAGATGTTATTAATAATATTAGTAGGCCAATCGCTTTTGACGCTGTTATGCGAGTACGTACATCTACAGGTGTTAGAGCGACCGACTTCTATGGTCATTACTTTATGTCCAATACAACTGATATGGAATTAGCCAGCATAGACTGCGATAAGGTATACTAAGTTATGTTATTTAGTTAATTGCTATAATTATGTACTTTAATTTTATTTTACTTAATTTAACTTTTTTTAACTTACAAGGCTGTTGGAATAGAAATTAAACATGACGACAAACTAACAGAGGATGAAGGTGTGTACATTCAAGCGGCTCTGCTATATACTTCCTGCAGTGGTATTAGAAGATTGCGAATCATAAACCTGAGCCTGAAAACCTCATCGCAAATGGTCGAATTATATCGCGCGTGCGATTTGGATGCTATTATAAATTATTTCTCTAAGCAAAGTAAGATATGCCATATAAAATTCTAAAAATTATAAAAATATATTTGTGTAAATAATAATATGTGCTCGTTCTTACTTAGATATTTTTAAATTACTGGAGTCTACTCCAAAAACGGTAAAGGATAATTTGATTGCACGATGTGCAAATATGCTGGCTATATATCGAAAACATTGTGCAACACCATCCAGTGCTGGACAATTAATACTACCAGAATGCATGAAGTTACTTCCACTTTACATAAACTGTTTGTTGAAAAGCGATGCATTAACAGGAGGTATGCTTTATATGAATGTACATTCAACTAATGATTTGTATTATTTCACATTGAATATATATACTTTTCTTTTTATTCTAGGAGCTGATATGACCATTGATGATAGATCTTATGTAATGCAAGCGGTCGCAACAATGCCTATTTCCATATCCGTTGCATATGTTTATCCCAGATTATTTCCTTTACACGATGTTGATCCTCAAGATTCGGAACTGCCTCTAATGTTGCGTTGCTCTATTGATAAATTTACAGACGATGGCGCTTATTTACTTGGTAATATGAAAATTACATATTATTAACATACATAATCAAAAATACTCACATTTTAAATAATATAAAATTATAAATAACGAATTTTTTACAACTTTAATCTCAAATTTTTTAAAATCATGGCATTAGAGTATTTTTTATGCCAAAATTATATTGAGTATCGAAAAAGCTGCATAGTTTACATTCTTTTTTCTTGGTTTGTGTTTATATACATAACTTGTAATTGTTATATGTTATTTATTTTTTGAAAAACGATATCAGTATTTTTTATATATTTTATATTTTATTTGGTAGAAAACACCATCCATATGTTCTTATGGTTGGGCATGGCACTTTCTTCCCAATGGGTACAGAGTGTCTTTGGAGTACCTTCGGTGGTCCAAGTCGATACAGATCGTGCAACACTACCGATCTTAGATACTCCTTTAAATAATAGAATCAGAAATATTATTAATCGGATACGTGCCGAAAGACATCGCTGTGTGAAAGTAAGTCGCTTTATATAATGCATGAGTAAATTACACTAGAGCGTAATATAATTTTGTTTTTCTGTTGCAGTTAACGATAGTAAGACAACGTGAAAAATTAGAAATGGTGTTACGTCATTTCTTGGTTGAAGATAGAGGAAATGATGGAAGTCCTAGCTACGTCGATTTCCTATGCCACATGCACAAAGAAATAAGAACACTTCTTAGTCAATAAATAATTTTTTAAGTACTCAGCTAACTTCTATTCGAATTCTGGCTCTTTTGCATCGATGATTTGTTATCTCGTTGCCTAAAGAAATTCAAGCAAGGCATTGTCCTCGATCATTGTATTTTTATGCATCCAAACATGCATTAAACATTACACAGACACACACATAAGATGGCCCATTTGTGCATTTTAAATATCTTATTTTGAATAATAGAAAAAAAATTAAAGTTGAGGTTTATAGTTTCGAGGAACATATGTAGTGGTAATACTTTCATTTTTCATAGAGGCATAAAGAAGATTTCAAAAGCAACTTGATTTTTTAAAATAAAATCAAAATAATTTTTCTTATATAAACATGGTTTACTTAGTTATTCTGCATATAAAAGTATTAAAGTAAGGATATCACAAAAAATCAATACTTTATTTTATACTTTATTCTGGTATATTTTGACACGAAATATAAAATATTTCTAAATAAATATTTTTATATTCAGAATATAATGAGATGAATTAATTGATGTAAAGAAAATAATTTGTTAAAAAATTAATGTAATTTGCAATATACGCATATATATTATTTTTTTAAATATAATTATATATTATATATTATATATCTATAATTATATATTAATTTTATTAATTGATTTATTTTATTATACTGTGCATAAAAATATTAAAGTAGGATAATCTTGATGGATATTTATAATCTTACTACTGTCACATGCCGAGTAATCAGAAGAATTATATTACAAAAGAGAAATTATATGGTTTTAAAAAATCAAGTCATTGAAATCTCCAAGTCTTCGTGCACATTGAAAGTATTGTCACTACGTTACTCTATATCTCTCGAAATTGTAAAACTTGGTAACTTTAATTTTTTTATCATTTTTTTCTATTATTCAAAACAGCAAAGATGTGCAAGATGCATAAGTTAAACAAACAGATCATCCTGTATATGTATATATATGTATGTGTACACGCGCGCGCGCGCGCGCGTGCGTGTATATGTATAATGTGTGTTCTTGGATTTGGATAAGGGAGACTCAAAAAAGTACAAATGTATTCTCCAATAAATATATAATCGCTTTTTTTCTTGAAAAGAAAAATTGAATTACCAAGTAATAGAACGTTATAGAATGAACTATTTTAATAAATTATGATCACAAAAGTTAATGTTTGTTTATAAAGTTATGTCTTTATATGTACACCTGAGTAGCCGTTTAAGTAGCCGTTAAGCTGCAGATCGACTATCATCATCATTTAAACTTTTGATATAAAAGATTGCTCGGCAATTAAGTCTCCATTTATCAATTTAGAATAAAGAGAACTTGATTTATATAAAACTGGAACGAATACATTTGTACTTCTTGTCAATCTTTGTTTTAAGCTTGTTTCACTTTAGACGGACACAGACAGACAGATGTGAAGAAACACAATTAATCATTCCGACAGATACCGATACGTACGAAAGAATAGCCACGTTTACATTTTTCAGTATAGAAAAAAAAACACAAGAATATCTATAAAATTGTATTACTTTATATTTTAGACCATTAATGTTATCACCGTATTATGTTAATAA
Source organism: Temnothorax curvispinosus (assembly GCF_003070985.1). Classification (NCBI taxonomy): domain Eukaryota; kingdom Metazoa; phylum Arthropoda; class Insecta; order Hymenoptera; family Formicidae; genus Temnothorax; species Temnothorax curvispinosus. Next base: position 79,073 of record NW_020215615.1, on the reverse strand, counting down.
AGTATATTAAATCATATAAATTCACATGTCAATTAATATTTGTGTTAGTTTTGTTAATAATACCACAATTTATAGAAAATTATATATTAATATTATTTAAGATTAAACTGTATTTGCGAAAAGTTGAATCTTTGTTTCTAACTATACTAAATGAATAAAAAATATGGGTGAAATAAATTGTAATCATTATAACGAACTAGATAAAACAATTGAAAATAATTTGTAGTGATTGAATTTATGAATTTTCGAAATAATATTACCTAAAGAGAGAGATTCTCGATATGTAAAAGTAAAATAATTGTATATTTGTATCTCAATGAAGTTTTTGGTTTTACTTATGTATTATAGACAGAAAAATGCACGGGATATATATTATAGCATAACGGTATCGTTAGAACGCAAGATTTTTATATACCAAGGTTGTATTCCAAAATTGCCAGCGCTGAAAATCGATAGTATATGTTACGTGTACTATAGATTTCCAGCGCTGGCAGTGAATTTTGGAACACAGCTCAAGTGATTAAATTTTGAGCTTAAAAATTAAATTCTGTAAAAACGATTATATTTTGTACGCGCGCGCACACTCACACATGCAAAAGCAAGAATAGATTTAATTCTTCATGACAATTTGCATAAATATCCGAACTAACATAATTTTAATAAGTCTTTTAATATTAAAAAATTTTGGTAAAAAAGAACATGCAATATATTGTATGTACAAGCTGTCTTTGAAATAAATGAACAAATTAAGAGAACGTGTTTTTTAATTAATTTATATAATTGATTTGTCCTCGATATATCGTCTCACTTTTGCCAAAAGGTTACGCTCACATGCAACGGTGTGAGTGATCAATATAGGTCTTCACTTTCACTCTTCGGCCATTCGTGTTTAACACTTGATGTAATCGCATTCCGATATTTTGTGATATTAAGAAAAGTCGTTTTGTTGCTTCAGTCAGACGTCGCTATCATCGTGTAAACCTAAGCTTTATCGACTACTACACAAATGTACGGAATAATACCGATCTCGAAAGATTTTTCAAAAGTGGTATTTATCTGAAATCTGAGATGCATGTTGTGAGGAAATAGACACCGATGCCACGAGGCACTTCGATACACGAATTTTACATATGTTAGTTGCCTAAACGTGTGTTCTATAACTGTCAACTAAGAATACATACCTATATGTTATTGGAATCTAAATACAATTTTATTTTATAAAGATATTAGCAATGAACGAATTTAATTGCTCTTACGAAAGTTTAACGTTTGACGAAGCCTGCGTAAGTGTAATATCTGACAATGGAAACTTTGATAAGTGGCTCTATTCGCTCTCTACAGATTGCTTATCAGTAAGTATAATCATGATATGCATAATTTTTAAAATTCAATTTATATAATATAATAAATAATTATATTATTTTGTGATTGACGCTAAATTTTTTGTAGTAATTTATAACGGTAATAAAATTGTGCGGTAAAACAAAAAGGAAGGTTTAAACGGTCCTTATTAATAAACCACGATACCCCACGATGACAAGTAGTCTTCAGCAAAATATGGACTTTTTAAACAGAATATTATTATAAATTGCGAGAATGCGATGAAATCGATTTTTAAAGATAAAAGCACAATAGACTAATCAATAGATAAATTTCACATTTAATACAAAACCTTTTTGGATAGTTTACGACGTTTTAACATAATGACCAATATATTTCTAACTTTCTGTCTTTATTATAGTGTCCATATAAACGAATAGCGCAGATTTCGAGCAATGCCAGCTTGAAATTCAGTACGATTAAAACGATAAAATGGAGAGTATTAAATAATAGCGGAAGCGACGAATATGTATCTGCCAAAATTAAAAGGTATAAACTTATTATTTAACATTAATTCTTATATATTGCTTTTTTTATAAATTATATTAATAAAAGATACATATACAATATGCATGCATGCATACCTGCATATAAACACACGTGTACCATTTTAACGTATTACTCCGGATAAAAATTTAGTGTCTTTTTTCATTAAAAAAAAGTTGGTGTTAGAATATGATGTTGTATGCATGTTGTATGTATGCAAAAAAGATGATTACGTTAAAGAAAAAAATGTAATGATACGTATCATGTCCAATTATCAAGTTGAAGTGTGTTTAATTATAAATTATTTTACAAATCCATTTATTCTGCCAACGCATTGTTCTATCTTATTTTAACGTTTCTCAAATCTTATCTTTTAGCAATATTGTTTGCGAACTGTCTCCAAATCTTGGGCAATATGGTTTATACGAATTGGCGGTACAAAATAATACTTGTAACTTTAGAACTGTGAAGAATCCAACATATCCGTACACAGGTATATTTCTAAATATTCTCACGTTTTTGTATAAATATTTTAATTGTGATATAAATGACTACAGAAATATCACGTTACCTTAGAATTATGCAATTTGAGCGTATAACATATCAATTGATAAGCGTATCGTATACTAGTGGCTTTATCATTTTATTTATCCATTGAACTCGATAAATGACAAGATTGATATCACGATATCAATAATATCGAAAAGAGAATTATCGTACATAAGATTATAATGATCAATTAAAAAATCGATTTACATATTTTGATAAACAAAAAATTTAATGTACATAATTTTATACATTGCAAAACATTTTTTTAAGTTAAAGCAAATATTGTTTGCAGAACTCTTCATTATTTTGGGAATAATTGTATTTATCTTATGTGGTATATCTGCTGGAAGATCTTTATGGTACATCTTTAAAAGACGATGCGTAAAAAACGTCAGGAATGAATCAAATAATAAACCGACAAAACGTCGCATAAAAGCTATCGACGCATTCAGAGGGTATTATGCATATATTATTAGATGAGTTAAAAAATGTTATAGCGATGTAAGATCATCGAAAACGATGTGGAAACTATTTGATTGAAAAATATTTATTTATCATAAATATATTAGATTTTTTGTGTAAATAAATTCTTTTAAATACACAATTAATTAATGTTTATTTAGTGATTTTTTGAACATAAAGTGGTTGACTTTTTTATGGTAAAAGACCGTCGAACTTTTTTACTCAACTTTTTTACTACACGGAGAAAATTTTATAGTAAATATTACTATGGTGTCGCACTAGCTGCGGACCACCAAGGAATTTTAAGTTAAAATACTATAATTATTGTTTTAAAAACGATAAAATAACGTAATTTTTACCATAAACATAGTAATTTAACTTAAAATTCCTCGATGGTCCGCAGCTAATGCGACACCATAGTAATATTTACCATAAAATTTTCTCCGTGTACGAAGAGATTAAGCAAATACAAAACTCTATTCAGAAACCAATATTTCCATGAACTTCTTACAATATTATACACAATTGCTTATATGATGCAGGGTCAGTACTCTTTTCATGATTTTCGTTAATGATGGCTCCGGTAGTTATACTATATTGGGACACACAACTTGGAATGGCATGTTACTGGGAGATCTAGTATTTCCTTGTTTTATATGGATCATGGGTGTTTGCGTTCCCATAGCCTTGTCGGTACAGTTAAAACGTGGAGTTTCCAAGCTTCAAATCAGTTATTCCATTTTAAAGGTAAGTAATTGGTTAAAGAAAAAATAAAAAACGATCTATACATACGCTAGAGCATATTATTGATCTGCCTAAAAGAAAGATATTAATAAAAATGTAAAAAAATGTATCGGCAAAGTATTAATATTGGTATATTATATCTTAATATATCTGCTTTCTTTCGCAGAGAAGTTTTCTTCTATTTCTGATAGGTGTTGCGCTGAATACATTAGGAACAAACGCGCAATTGGAAAACATACGTATATTTGGAGTTCTTCAACGATTCGGAGTTACATATCTGGTCGTTGGCCTAGTGTATCTCTGTTTTCCACCCCAACAGTCAAAAACTCTTCATCAGGTATGGAAATATTAAACAATATTTTTAGAAATCTTTTAATATAGATATATGTTACATTCTGCATTCATGTAGTCATATGTTTCAAATCTTTGAAGGTATTTTTATTATGATAAAGTTTTGCAAGTGTAATTTAATAATACATGAATTACAGTTAGTGACATAAATTCTCCGTGTACTTTTATAGAACTCATCATCGACTTGGATAATACGTGAAATGCAAGATATATTAAGCCTTTTGCCACATTTTTTCGTAATGTTGTGTCTAATATTTGTACATTGCGCTCTAACGTTTGGTCTTCCAGTTCCCGAATGCCCCACGTATGTACATTGCTCTTAATTTTGAATTATATTTTCTTAATGCTATACGATTTGTTGTTAATAAATAAAAATAAATTTACGTGTGTTACAGGGGGTATCTTGGACCAGGCGGAAGACACGAAGATGGTAAATATTTTAACTGTACCGGAGGTGCGGCTGGATATATTGATAAAACTATACTGACTTTGAATCATATTTACCAAAATCCAACTATCAAATTCGTTTACGGATCCGGTCCTTTCGATCCCGAAGGAATTTTAGGTAATATTTGTTGCTTTATTACAGTTAAATACATATACATATTGGAATATTCAACTTTATATTTTATGCGTTTAAAATATATATAGAATGTCCCCTAAAGCCACTGGATATTCTTTTAATGATAGCAAATACGAAACCAATTAAAGAAAATTATAATTTGTTGCAACTTTTTTATATGTTTTAATTGATAGACTTTTGTTATCAATATCTCAATATTTTCAGTAAAAAAAACGACTTTAAATTAATCAAGGACTCTGTCATGTATGAAAAGCACCCGATAAGTTTAAGACACTTTATATATTTATAAAGTGTATTCAATGATACATTTTTATAATTTTATAACGTTATCTAAACCTGTGTAAAAAAAGTGTGATAACTGAACTTATGTACCTTTATAAAGAAAGAAACATTAATTTCAACTGTTATTTTAAATTATAATTACATAATATAAATACTATATATTTCTCTAGGATGTCTCACAGCGATATTTCAAGTATATCTAGGTGTACATGCTGGTGTAATTCTGATGATATATAAAGACTGGAAAGAACGTGTTATCAGATGGCTTTTGTGGGCAATGTTTTATGGTTGTCTGGGTTGCGCCTTTCATTTCACCAACATTATACCCGTTAATAAAAATTTGTGGTAAAGTAATTATATTATAAAAATGATCATTATAATGATAAGATTCCTCTATAAATCGATATAATTACGCAGGTCTTTGTCATTCGTATTTGTTTCAACTTCTTTTGCTCTGGCTTTCCTTTCTGGCTGTTACTTGCTAATTGACGTTATCAAAGTTTGGCGAGGTGGTCCTTTCAGAATTCCCGGTGAGTGAAAACACATTTTATTTAATCTGCTCTAAAAATTTGTCACTAAATATTGATAGTTAGAAATAATGTCCAAAAGGACATGAGACTATGAAATAAAGATTTAAAGACACATTAGATAAAAATTATACAAAAATTCTCTCTATGTTAATCAAAATAAAAATCACAATTTTATATATATATTTAGTTACAAAGTTATAAAATTAAACTTTAAATCTTATATTAGTGGCAAATTAAATATAATGTTTAAATATAAAGTAAATATAGAGTGCAATATAAAGAAAAATGCGAACGTGTTTAAATTTTTAGCACTTTTTTATATAGTAAATAATTTGAGCTGCATTTGCATATTTTGTATTAATCTTTTAACATTGCCCAAATATGAATTCAGGCATGAATGCACTGGTATTATACGTGGGTCACAGCATGTGTTATCAAATTTTCCCGTTCCATTGGAGGATCGGCGCCATGGACAGTCGTGCTTTATATTTAATTGAATCAATTTGGGTGGTAACTCTCTGGGCGATTATAGCGTATATTATGCATCGTAAACGAACATACATCACACTTTGAATTATATCTATTCATAGCGTATTATTATACTACATCGTATTTTCAATTTAGTTAACATATAAACGATATGCTGTTATGTTTGAGATCACGATTATATATATGCGCATATATTAATTGTCGAAATTCGACGATCACATTTTTCACGCCACTTCCGACGTTTTGCATGATCTATCACATTTTCTGTTATACTGACAAATAAAATGTTATTCGGTAAAAATAGGCTATTCTGTAGAGGCTCTCCACCACCCCCGCCGATTCCAATCAACGATCCTCTTTTTTGTGTTTTTATTTTAATCTGTGATAAGTCGTATTTATCTTTGCATAAGTATACAATCTAATATTCACAGATTTGTTACCATTATATAAAATTGATCGTCACTCACCGACCGATGCGCAACGGGCGGAGTTATTCGGCCACGGAGCTACGATGATTCTGTAACACAAGAAAGAAAGATTCAAATTAAAGCAGGCGTTCAAAATGATGACGTTTCAAAAAATAATTTTTACGCGCGTTTAATTCGTCTTTTAATTAGATTTACTAATAAAATTATCTATTTTCCGGGGAAAATTTTTACGAGAATAAACTTTTATAAAATTTTAGAATGATTTCTCCTTCTCAAAAATTATTTTCAATTTATCGAGATAAAACGGCTCGAATAAATAAGAAATAACTAAATTAATTTTAAGAAAAATACTCACCCCAAGGTTGCTCCGCCGGTGCCCGATGCCTCTGCCAGGCTTCCTCCTCCTCTCAGGACGGGGTTGTCAGGCCGTCTCCTCCTCCTTCCGTTGCACAGGACACTCACAGAATCACTGCCCGATATATTCCGCGGATCGCGAGAGCGAATAAGTAACTGTCATAACACGTACGATCGCGATACTTAATTTATTAGACGACACTCCCGGGATGAAATGATCGACGTACTGCGGCGCACTTTTATTATTTAAATCCGACAACTTACCAAGCCGCTTTTCTACGCTGAACGCAGCCAACTTCATACCGACGCGCGACGCCGCACCGCGCTGCGCGGATACAACGCAAGTCGAGTCAACACTGTCAACAGCCGAAAAGAGAGAGAGAGACACACGCTTGCGACACAATTCGAGCACGTAAAATTCCGCGAGATGCAAACGCAATTAAACGGTCGACACATCACACATATCACCGCGCCTCGTCATTTCAAATCACGCACGATTATTCGCGTACTCCGTCACATTAACTCCCACGATGGTTCGACGATTCGCCGGATTCGCGTATTATTCCGCGTTCCCAAAACGCGAAAGGGGTGGCCAAATTCTCAAATTCATTCAAATAAATTCCTTCGAGAGGCAATCGAGTCCGGCGTGAATAAATAAATCGCGACGAAATGTTAGTCGAGCACTCGATCCGATCGTTCTCAGTCCTCTCACTCCCGTAAGCGATAATAGTCCATTCACAACACAAGAAACTTATATTCGGCGCACATTTAATTCTGTATTTACTTGACTCCGATTGCCGTAAACCGCGCGAGACGTGTGCCGCGCAACGACGCCAACGACCAGCGGCTTCAGCCATGTTCGTGAATCGGCACGAACGACGAAAATTAATCAGCCGGCCGCGCAAACGGGATAATCCTACGGTTAATAGATAATGTTGCATCTTTCTGTAGTACCTTCGATGGCTGCAATATCATCCGTGATACATGCCGCGGCACATCTCGCGACGTAAGTATATGGCGCTACGCACGGAGCCGGATGGAGCCGGAGTCCGGCTGCCTATGGCTGCCTGTCAGTTCAAGCGTCGGCCGCGGCGTGCGTCGGGATCAGTCGGGATGTGATGACGTGATTGACATCGCGGCCTTTATACCATGATCGCGGCGCCGCACCGCGATCGCTCCCATCCCCGCCCGCCGCGGTAACCGTTGAACCGTTTTCGTAAACATCGCGAGGTATACGGGCCGCGACGTGTAATGCCGGCGTTCGCGAAAACAAAAAAAAAGTCGAGCACCCGCGCGCGTGCCAACGATCTCGCCCGCGCCGCCGGCAATATTTAATTATTTATACTTGACAATATATTAACGTTTCGTCGCGACTTATTTAACGGGGGACGATTACTTCTCGAAGGACTCATTTGAATGGATTTGAGAATATATTATTTGGTCACCGCTTTCATGTTTCAAGAACGCGGCGTACGCGTAATATAATGCGAATCGTCGAGATTATCGTGTGATTTAAAATAACGAAACGCGATGATGTGTCGACCGTTTAATCGCACCCTCGGAATTTTACGTGCTTGAACTGTATCTCAAATTCATTCAAATGAATCCTTCGAGAGAAGTAATTAATCGTTCTCCGTTAAATAAATCGCGACGAAACGTTAATCTAGCACTCCCGATCGTCTTCTCACTCCAGTGTGTGACAATAGTCCATTCACCGGAATACAAGAAACGGAATATTGAATGTGCATACATTAATACTATATTTACATTATTTACCTCACTCGACTCTTGTAAACGGCTCGAGGCGTGTGCTGCGCAACGACGAATTCCATAATTCGGAATAAAGAAATTAGAGCAGAGCAATTAAAGAGCCAATCACGCGAAAGTTCGCGAGCTCACGTTACTATTTTTCATTTGTGAATCGTTCCTTTCTCAGATCGAAATACTATTGAGAGAGGAATTATCGTTTCGCGCAACGTGCTAATATCCGTGATAAAACGCGGTACTTTTTAGATATGCAATCGATAATAGCCTCTTCATCGAAATACGAGAAACAGAATAATTGGCGTACGCTAATTCTGTTTAATATACCGCTAGGTATATTAAACGTTATTGTCAAGTAAGTAATTAAATATTGTCGACGGCGAGACTGTTATTGGCACGCGGGTGCTCGACTTAATTTTGTGTTTTTGCGAGCGCCGGCATTGTACGCCGCGCCCCTCGCCCCGCGCCACCTAATGTTTACAAAAACGGTCGCCGCGATGATCGTGTAGCGCGCAGGTCGCGGTAGGATCATTCACGTTCCGACGCGGCCGACGATCGAACCGACAGGCAGCTGACAGCCGCGAGCTCCGTGCGTAGCGCTATATTACATCGCGAGATGTGCCGCGGCAAGTATCACGACGATATCGCAGCCATCGCAAGTACTACAGAAAGATGCAGCATTATCTATTAATCGTCGGATTGTCCCGTTTGCTCGACACACTGATTTTCGCCGTTCGCGCCGATTCACGAACATGGCTGAAGCCGCTGGTCGTTGCGCACGCGTCTCGTGCGATTTACGGGAATCGGAGTCAAGTGAATACAGAATTAAATATACGCCGAATCTAAGTATCTTGTGTTGTGAATGGACTATTATCGCCCACGGGACTGAGAGGACGATCGGATCGAGTGCTCGACTAACGTTTCGTCGCGATTTATTCAACGCCGGACGCGATTGCCTCTCGAAGGAATTCATTTGAATGGATTTGAGAATTTGGCCACCGCTTTCGCGTTTCCGGAAACGCGGAATATACGCGAATCGTCGGATTATCGTGGGAGTTAACGTGACGGAGCACGCGAATCGTGCGTGATTTGAAATGACGAGGCGCGGTGATATGTGTGATGTGTCGACCGTTTAATTGCGTTTGCATCTCGCGGAATTTTACGTGCTCGAATTGTGTCGCAAACGTGTGTCTCTCTCTCTCTCTTTTCGGCTGTTGACTCGACTTGCGTTGTATCCGCGCGGCACGGCACGGGCGGCACGGCGTTGCGTCGGCGTCGGCACGAAGTTGGCTGCGTTCCGAGCGGAGAAAGCAGCTCGGTAAGTTGTCGGATTTAAATAATGGAAGTGCGCCGCAATACGTCGGTCGTTTCATCTCGGGAGTGTCGTCTAATAAATAAAGTATCGCGATCGTACGTGTTATGACAGTTACTTATTCGCTCTCGATCGCGGAATATCGGACAGTGATTCTGTGAGTGTCCTGTGCGACGGAAGGAGCAGGAGACGGCCTGACAACCCCATCCTGAGAGGAGGAGGAGTAGGTCTGGCAGAGACATCGGGCACCGGCGGAGCAACCTTGGGGTGAGTATTTTTCTTAAAATTAATTTAGTTATTTCTTGTTTATTCGAGCCGTTTTATCTCGATAAATTGAAAATAATTTGAGAAGGAGAAACCATTTATAAATTTTATAAAAGTTTATTCTCGTAAAGATTTTTCTCGGAAAATAGATATAATTATATTATAGAAAATCTAATTAAAAGTCGAATTAGACGCGCGTAAAAATTATTTTTTGAAACGTTCATTATTTTGAGCGCTTGTTTTAATTTGAATTTTTCTTTCTTATGTTACAGAATCATCGTAGCTCTGTGGCCGAATAACTCCGCCCGTTGCGCATCGATCGGTGAGTGATGATCAATTTTTTATAATGGTAACAAATCTGTGAATATTAGATTGTATATTTATACATTATTTCCGTCTAATGGTAAAGATAAATACGACTTTTCACACATTAAAATAGTAATGTAGAAACTTGTTTACGATAAAGCAGAACTGTTAAATTTAATTAATAACGTGTTATATAATATGTATATTATTAATAATACATTATATTATAATATAATGTGTACGTTCGGTCATATTGCGATAAATAATTAGATAGTTATTTATTAGCATTATCAATTTTATAAATAATTTATTTTACATCTTGGATAAGTAATACAGTGATAGATTCAGGTAACAAGATTAACAATACATATATGTATACACATGTACGTTTACACATATACTTTTAAATTATGATTAATATTTTTAAAAAGAGTGTTATTACAATTTCTATAGCGATCCATTCATCTTTAAACAAACGTGTTTGTGCTCACATAATATAATATATATATATATAATTGCAACATGTAGACAACAGGCAGCCAGTCTCTTAATAAGACTGTTCAAGTACTTTTTTCTTAGGAAATAGATTTAAAAATCTTGAAAATTAATGCTTATTATAGTTAATTGAAATTTTAAAAGCGAATTTAAATTAATTACTTACAGAATATTACACATAATACAAATACTCAATATCATTATATAATAACGATTAAAAACAAAATTCAATATTTTCATATTGTTGGAAAAATTATATGGGGCCAAGTCCCATTCAACGCGCAAGCATTAGATACTAAAATCCAAATAATTTATAAGCGATTTACAGCCCACTTTGAAGACAACCTTTGATTAATTTTTCGTCGATGGATCGGCAAGCGGCGACGTAAGTACTATGGATTATTGTAAACAAAATAGAAAAAAAGCGCACTAAATAATCCGACTCTGTCTCTAAGCAGAATTTCACCAATCCTCAGTAATCAGTTGTATCGGGACCTGAAAAAAATAACGAATTATATTTCTCAAGGAGCAATCTTTATATTGTCTACAGTCTACATACAAAAAAAAAACAAAATTTAAAAAGTATATACATATATTGTAGATCATGTATACTTTGTTTAAGTAAAATTTAGGTATTGTGTGTGTTGTATGTGTTTGGAATTGTGCAATGTGTGTGAGTGAACGAACGAGTGTGCGAGTGTACATATGCTTATATGTATATACATATAATATATACATATAAATATGTTTATATGTATATGTTGTGTGTATACACAATACATACATATATACACATATATGTTTCGGTTATATCAATCTTTCGCTATACTCCTTTCTCTTATAATTTTTTTATTTTGTACATTTATATAAAATTGAATATTAGACAACCACAAAATAGTTATTGTACTTGATATACGTGAACTTTATCAAACTATCAAATAATTTCTTCCGTGACGTTGTTTATTCGTTTCTCGAATTTTTTGGAACTTTAATTTTGTGTTTCTTAATCAGTATTAGTCACAAACATGCATAAAGCAATCAAGCGTTGGTATCTAATAATTAAGGCTTTTTGCGAAATGTAAAAAAAAAGGAGAAAGAGAGAGAGAGAGAGAGAGAGAGAGAGAGAGAGAGAGAGAGAGAGAAAGAGAACGAAAGAAAAGAGGGAATAGATTTTACATGCGTCTATAATTGAATTATTGATAAGTACAGAAAAAAAAAAGAAAATAACAGTCAAATCTCCGTATTCTTAACACTTTTTGCGTCCCCTTCTGTCCCCTCTCCGCCTACAACTTTACATTTCTCAGGTAAACATGTGACCATACGCAGCTAGTGTGAAATCCGCGAGTGAAAAATGAAAGATATTACGCGTGTCCATCTGTCAATAACTATTTTCATTCTGCGCATGTAAAAATGGATTTAAAAAGAAGTATTAAAAATAGGACGATTGTTCGATCGCGATATGTTACAAATATAGAGGTTCAACTGTAAATGACAAAAAAAAAACGAAAAAATGGAAAGTGGGAAATGTGGAGAAGAAATCAAGAATGATACACGAATATATGGAAACGATATGTACCGATAGAAAAAAAAATCACGTAGCCCGTAGAGCGCCTTGGGCACACTCAGCCCTGTCTTGTGAAGAGAATCGAGAAAAAAATATGTCCCGTGGATCGGTTGGAGAGCGGTTGTTCGCAGCGGCAAAATGGCCCCCATTCTACCCTAAGGCCGTCAGCAATAGTTGGTTTAGCGTTCGCACAAGGATGTCGGGAATAGGAGGTGATCACCGACGGAATCGTTAGTTCTTGTCGATTTGCCGTGCCAGCAAGGCTTGCGGCACGCTTTTCGTACTCTTGATTCTCGGGCACAGTACGTTCACCTTGTAGGTCCATAGGGGCGTCTTACTGTTGAGGATCTTGAAAGCTAAAGAGGGTATAGCATCGTGCTCGTGTAGATTAGGCAACTTCGCGTTCTTCCAGGACAGAAAATACGAATTGTCTTTCGAGGGGATCTGTTCCGAATGGTGAGGCTTAACGTCCGGTAAGCTCGCGGCATTTCCGCTCGTCGCCGCGTCGTGAAACTTTCGACAGGACTGCTCGTGAATAGGCGAATATTCGGGGGACGTTAAACCGCTGGAATAGTTGGAGCAATAACTGTCGTCGTAGTTGAACGCGTTCGTCTTAAGCGGCAAGCTGAGATACTCCTTTCTGGAACCAGGATCTGTGCTGGTTATACAATCGGACAAATTGGAGTCGTCGTTCAGAAGCCGAAAGAGTCGCGAGTGCGTTTGCGTTCGTTGATACTTCTTTTGCTTTTTCGAAGTGGCACATTCCGAATCTGTGTCGATCTCGCGACACTCCGTGTCGATCTCAGATATCATCCGGCTTATATCGGAAGTAACTCCACTATCCTCGTCATCGGTGTCTTCACGAGAGTCTTGGACACTCAGCAAGTATTTCGTGTCTGTCTGATAGAGTTCCGGGTCGATACATCGATCATCATTGTTATCCGCAATTACGCAACAGTTCTTCTGACTTGTTTGATTTGTATCGACGACGGGAACTTGGAGCGTCTCGAAATTTCGCATCCAAGAACGTTCGGACGTGACGAGTTTCGACTCGGCGGTCGTTCCGCTGACATCGATGTCTCCGAAATTGTTACAAGCGGATTCCGCTTGGATACAATTTCCATCGTTTACTAATGTATCTTGCGTAGCTGTTACCGATTCGGAATCAGTGATACAGTCACCGGCATTCTTCGACGCTGATTCCTTAAAGATTATTCCATGAGATCCCGTGGTTTTTGTAACTGGAAATCCCGTCTCTGTGTTCTGTTCTTTGCAGTTAGTTTCGCTAACATTCGTCGGATCTTTCTTGAAAGTGAAGTCCACGTGTGGTACCGCGGTATCAATACTCGCCTTATCTCTTGTGCTCGCAGTTGCGCACGTTTCATCTGACGTGTGTCTCTTCACAGTAAAATCCACGCTAGTGTCGTTGCCAATATGGTAGTTGACGCAAACGTCGTCGTTGTTATCATTTTTCACGGAATATCCGCCGCAGGATTTTTCTGCCTTTATTTCGCTATTGCCAACTGTCACGGTAGTGATATCCTCATTGTCTTCAGACACAGAAAACTTGAATTTCAGGGGTAAACTCACGCTGACCATCGTAGCTTCGGCGTCGTCAGGCGGATCATCGATCATCTCGAGAGAAGTTTTATTTTGTCCATCGATTTTCTTTTTACTTTCGCTATAAAGACTCTCAGAACTCAATCGTTCCACGTCCTCGTAAATTATACTCAACTGATGAGGAACGATGTTGTCAGTTACCGGGTTCTCTTGACCGCGCTGTTCCGTATTCGATACGCTGTTGCCTATAGAATTCGTCTTACTGGAACAAGAGTCGAGATTACCTTGATTATCGATGTGATCCTCCTCGTTGCATCCCTGCGTCGCGAGATCTTGTTTCAACGTTACGCAAGAATTTCGATCGTTCGAATAATCGATATGATTCTTCTTAGGAAGTATCTTGTCGTTACTATTCTCGGAATCGTTTTGCGAATGTCCGCATGAATTATCAACATTATCAACATTAGTCGAGCATTCCGAATGAGCAGTGGGATCAGTACTATTCTTATCAGAAGAAATAGCACGCGGATTTATCTTCAGTTTCTCGTAAGTATTTAAATCCATAGAATAACCCTCGTATGAATCCGAATCACTATTCGATAATGTATTATTGGACATAGTATCGTTACAATATTTCCGGCAAGAATCCGAAAAGTGCTCGTTATCGGAGATAGAATCGCTGGAGTCGCTCGAATCATTGGAATCGCTGCAATCGCTGGAATCACTAGAATCGCTAGTGTCTACATATGTGTAATTAGGCACGTTAATATGCAGGCCAAATGTCTTCTTAGATTTTTCGATGTTATTAGAGATTATAGTTTCGTTGGGTTTGTCCGATGAGCCGTCTTCCTCGTCAACTATGTTCATCGCCGTCATAAGACAATTTCTGTCACTGTCGTAGCTCTCGCAAACATTTTTGGGATTGTACCCCTCATTCGACTGTGCATCCAAGTGATTAATCTCGTCGGGCAAGGTGTTTCCTGATTCATTGACCGAGCCGTTTTGCACAAAATATCTATCGTTCTGAGCGGGAGACGAATGGATAGTGTTACAGCGATTGTAGTTGTAGTTATTTGTATCAACGTCCGATTGAGCATAGTGACCCGGTTGAGGACAAATCACGGCAACGTAACCGTATTGGTCTGAGGAATTTTCTCGGTCTACAGCTCTCATCCGTGTCACGTCGGTAAAGTTCTCGTCATAAACCGGATAAAAAAATTCATATCCAACGCACGCGTTTTCGTCTGGATATCGTAGGTAAGGAAAGGAGCGTTCGTTCGCTTCGTTCGCGGGCTTTTTGGATGGAGCATTATACGTCACAGGATAATAGCCCCACCAACCTTCGGAATGCGACCAGAAGGGAACGGGTCGAGGAGAGAAGAATGCATCTTGCTGATTGCCCGGCAAGTTATTCTCTGTTCGACAGGTGTAATCTGCTTGACGATTTTCTTGTGTGGCTACAACAAACAGCACAATCCATTCAGAAGAAAGTTAAATTTTTTACACACAGAGCGTAAGACAGAGCCGTGCGTGTCGTCATTTTTTTCTGCCTGAATTCCCTTCTCTTAATCGTACTACGTATTGCATTGATACGAACGACTTAAATAAAAAATTGCCTAGATCGAAAATACGTCTAATTTTATCCGCGCTTTTAATTATATTTTGCTTTCCCCTTTTCCTTTATATATATATATATGCCTAGTCGACTTTACTTCGGTAAAATTGGTATATTAATACGGAATAAAGCGAAATTATTTAGCTAAGAAAATGAGAAAATTTAATTATCCTGTGTTCAAAGGAAAACATTAAATATCAATGACTTGGTTAATTGTTGTAGCGAATCAACGCGACAAATTTCGCCAATATTTAGTTAATTGTAATCGTACTTAAGAAAGGATAAATGTTTGAAGAATAAATAAAGTTTCATTTCAATATTTTCAACAAATTAGTGTATATGTAAAGTAGATTGAAGCTAATAATTGTTATATTAGAGAAAAGTTTTTTTCTTTTATATGTCTTTATAATAACAAACGACAGCCTCATAAAAAAGTGACATTGTCAAAAGAATAATGCCACCAATAATCCCTTAATGATTTCATAATCTTTGTTGAGTTATTTCGACAGGTGTCTTTCATTTTTTACAATTAACAGTTGAATAAAACTGTATCAGTTTACCATCACATCTCTAGATCGGTTTATCACATCTGTTTATTACAATAACGTCACATATTAGATCTGTAACTTTTAATGATATGATTAAACAAACTTATTTGTTTCACTTGTCAACATACAACTGTAGTTACAATTCGATTGCCGGTGCGAATCTAGGCCGGGGTTGTAAGTGCGATAAGTCCATAGTACAAATAATTATATCGTAATTGCAATTTCTAAAACCGATCTTTACTGACAAATACGTTGCATAAAATACAATAATAGATAAAAATAAAAAATATAAAATATTGTAAATAAATATTAATTTTGTATATAAATTTTTATATCCTATTTCTCTCTCTCTCTCTCTCTCTCTCTCTCTCTCTCTCTCTCTCTCTCT
>NW_020215615.1:41455-62609 GCF_003070985.1 Temnothorax curvispinosus | reverse complement strand
TCTCTCTCTCTCTCTCTCTCTCTCTCTCTCTCTCTCTCTCTCTCTCTCTCTTTCTCTCTCTCTGTCTCTCTCTTTTTCTCTGACCTTAAAGGACTAGTAACCATAAGGATTTATCCAATAATTTTGCTAAAATTATACACGCGTTCATAGATACTCAATTTGATAAATAATGAATTGAACAATAAGACTTGTTCAGTAGTTTTTACGTTCACCTAAACTTTTGCTCTTAGGATTTTTTTTATGAAGCAAAAAACAATTTAATTTTATATCTATAATCAACCGATCCTACTATCAATAAATTCTTAATTATTAAGGCCGATAACTTTTAATTGGTGTTTTTAGAAAAAATTATTTCAAGTAAAAGTTGCTTAGTTTCTTTATAATTCTTTTTAAAATAGATACTATTTAAAATTATCAATATATTGCTCCCCCTCTTCCCAAGAAAGTTTTCAGAAATCAATTGTAGTACATTTAAAAGATCTTCGAGTTGCCATCATATTTATCACATTATTTTTATTTAGCAGTTTCTCAGATATTAATCTGTGTAACACTTTGCTTAGTCTGCTGTGTGTGTGTATGTGTGCGTGCGTGTGTGTATGCGTGCGTGCGTACGTGCGTGCGTGCGTGCGTGAGTGCGTAGATGTATGTGTACATATATAAATATATTTATCAGTAGCCAAGAGAATTTTATTATTCCTGTGAACACAGGATTGGGAAATTTGAGAAATGTGACGTATGTTATGTCAATAAAGTAGTAATTAGAATATAAAGCACTTATTATGATATATTAATGTACACAGATAAATAAGCTTCTACAATTAATTTATGAACAAAGAATGTGTATGTCAAAGATAAATTATTAATTTGTATAATATATGTTAAATATCACGTAAAAAGGTTATAAAATAACGTAAATACTTTTCGAAAACTGGAACTTTGGACCTCATCTTGTATAAATAAAAGTGCAAAAGAAACTATTTGAGGAATATCCATAATTTTTCAAAAATATTTTATAAACAAAGATAACTTTGTAAAAGATAAATGTTTCAATTTAGCATATTTACCATCGTTTTCCGATGCTGTCATCGCTTGTAATATCCTGAAGGATCGAGAAGGAATTGCACTACCCGTGTATTTCTTCGGTTCTGGTACTTGTTGTTCACTAGGTGGCAAGTTTGCCTGTATCTCTTCTGTAGAAGAATTATCGCAAGCCAAATTTATTATATTTCAATTATTTTTATCGAGTTGAGAAAAACTTGCAAAACTTGTTTTTACGCGTACTTACCGAACGACTTAGAATTTCTATTTTGCCTCTTATTCGCAACGTTTTGTACATTATGTGGCGCTGTAACATATAAAATGCTCCTATTGTTTATATTTGCTATATCTAATCTTTATATTATTTAGGCATCAGGTTTGATTGATTTAAGAAACAAGATTGGTGAAATTCAGCATAAAAGTAAAATTTTTTAACAGAAATATTCTGCATATAAAACAATCTTACCAGCGCAAACTGAGTTATCATTCGCTTCTGTCATATTTTGTAAAAAACGGAAAGCTCGTGAAGGTATTGCCGCACCACGATATCTCGGATCTTTCTCTTGATGGAGATAAGTCTCATGATCGACTGTAAAATACAATATAAATATTTTTAAGCGATGATTTAATTTGAAAAGTTAAATAAATTATCTTTTAAAAAATACTTAACGTTATTGATATATAGTTAGCATTATTATTTAACGAAAATCTTTCCATGTACGTTACGTATATTGATATATCATTAAATACGGATATAACAAAGAATCAAAATAATAGACGAATAAATAATATTATTCTACCTTGTTCTTTAAATTTACTCATGAGTAGTTTTTCATCTTCGCTTAATTCCATTTTACGTATTTGTTCTGAACCAACATCATTGAATTCATCCGTGTCCGTAATTTTTTGAAGGACACGAAATGATCGCGATTGAATCGGGCCAGGCTCCTGTTGTTGATTAATATCGGGACTCCGCTGTTGCACCCTGTCCCAAGAATTACACTTGTAATTAATAATCAAAATAAAATTGCAAACGTTACAAATACATGAGCGACAAATTCGTTAAAAGTTTTTTGAAACGTGACTTATTTGAAATTATTTTTTAGATAAATATAAACTTTAAGGTACTCATCCTCAGCTATGTGGATATTCTTGTTAACGGATAAAGGAATAAGTTAGGATTGAGACAGATTAATAATTTTAATTTAAAGATATGCGTTGGTTAAAACTAGTGCCACGCGATACTTGATAAAATAGGCTTGATTGTGCATATGTCAAGTTTATCATATAGTATATCGAAGTACATATTTATTCTTCTTTAATAATCAACTTACACTCTTGCTGCTATATTTGGTGGCATCGTTCTCTTCTCGCTACCTTCCACTACAAGGGGGATAATATAAGTTGTTCCAACCGGTTGTTCTGGCCGAGATGTGGCATAAATCTGAGGCTGTTTTTGATTCTGCGGATAATTCTGCGTTTGATTCTCCACTGTATGTTGCGCGGGCACTTGACCCCATCGTTGCTGATGATGCACAGTTGGAGGCTGTTTAAACTGATGATGACCAGATTCACGCTTCGCATCAAATACCGATGGTCTATCATCGATCTAAAGAATATCGTAGCGTTAAAAAAAATAATGGATATATTTTAGAAAAGTAAATGTATTTTAGAAAGAGAGAGAGAGAGAGAGAGAGAGAGAGAGAGAGAGAGAGATGGTAGGCATACGCAAGAAATTAACTTTATCCTTCAACTTACTCGGATGGGTACAACGCGTTCGTGTTGCGATTGCGAATTAGTTTGGGGTGACATTACAGGTTCGGCATTCCGCCTCTGCTGCTGCGGCTGTTGAGGTAACTGTTGCGGTCTCGTTTGTTGATGCTGCGGAATCGAATATTGCTTTTGCTCTTGCTTTTGTTTCGGTTGCGAACATTGCGGAGACAGTTGCTGAACTTGAACGTAAACCGGAGAAACTACGTCCTCTGAAAGATCGTTGCCAACCGTTTTATTGCCATTCGTGCGTTTAGCCCATTCGGGCAATTCTTCTTGGGGCTTGTTTTTATTTTGCAGCCAAGGTGTAGGAGCTTTAGCTAAAGTAACTTGGGTCGGGGTGCTCGGACTTTCAGGAGTGCTCGACTGACTCGACGTGACTGCGACTGGCACTACTTTCGTATCCACTTTCATAATGTTCCTTGCTGGTTCCGCTTGCTTGTCTACAGCTATAGGAAAACCATTTAAATACTTCTTACTTTCATTATAATTTCATTAAATATGTATAGAGTGGTTCCATGAAATAGCGATTGGTATAGAAAATCCTAATAGAAGAAACAATATCATAATAGATTTCGCGAATTATAAACTGATCAAAATTGTCATTATACATTTGCATGATATGTGTAATGTATAATATTGTATAATATTTTGTTTTCAAGTTTGTTTTTTACCTGAATGCGCATATATATTACGCTGCATCACCGATCATTTATAACTCAAATCTGATCGTGACTTTGACTGATCTTTGTTTTAAAATTTTTGATACATTAATTGACATTCGGAACACGCCGCCGTTATTATAGTATTGTGAGACACTCCGTATATCGTACAATCATTTTCAATGAAAGAGATGGGAGAAAAGACATAAATGAATAATTACCGTTCGACAATGTTCTATTGACTGAAGGTGATTGTGACATCCTATTGGGAGGCTGAGGTGGCACATTGCAAGGAAAAACAGGTACCGCGACCTGAGGCACTAAGAGATTCGCTGCGGGCGAAATTGCGGGCGATTGCTTTGGTTGCTCGATAGCAGATTTTGGTGGTCCCTCTATACCTTCGTCATTAGCATTCTTCGCCACTCTTCTCGCCATTCGTGGACTGCGAATCTGCGAGAGATCTAATTTGCCACCCATACCCGGGGTATAAGTGAAGGGTTTCTTATCCTTCGTTAGCATGGCATTCTGGATGGCTGCTGGCGGCTCATAAACATCGTTGCTAACCACTTGCGGCTTCTTTACTGTTGCATTCTGTGTGTTCCGAATCGAACAGTGTCATCGGATAAGTTATTAGCTAATAGTTAGGCAATATAACTAAATTTTTACTGTTACCAAATACATTACGTTAACAACAGATTTAAATTCAAATATCAACATATTTACATAATTTCAATTTTATTGTTAGACAAACAAGTCTAAGGCCTAATTCCACAAACATCAATTAACTTTTAACCTTAAGTTAGAAGTTAACCGACGTTTGTGAAACTGGGCCTAAGTTTGAGGGAAGATTCTATTGAAATTATTCATATAATTTGCAATCTTTTTTCACGTATATAGAATTTGGAATTTTTGTGATCATTTCGATGATATATAACGAACTACGTTAGTGTTTAGATTTAATTTCAACTTTTGGTTTGATTTTGCTTAATAATTATTGCTTTTCATGTTCGCATGTTTAGCAATGAGCTGTCGAGTGCTTCTTATCTCTTCTAAACAACTTGATTTTAACTATAAATATAATAAAAATAAAAAATAGCTATTTGAATAAATACTTTGGTAATATTCAGGGATTTCAATAGTACAAATTTCAATATTATAATATATTTGTTTTGCAAAAATTATATATTTAATAATTTTATCTTACTTGGGCAGTGTTTATCCTCATAGCCGGTAATTGACCAGGCACGGGAGGTGGAGGAGGTGGCGGTGGAGGTGGCCCTGAAATCATGCTATAGATTAGGGATAGTACACAATATGATTAAAGAAGCGATGTAATTAATTGACTTTGCTCTAGTGTAAACTTACAATTAGTAAATGTAACTTTACTAATGCTTAACGTGTCAATATAGTTAATTTTATTATTTTTTACCATTGTATTTGCTACGTGAAAACTATTATCTATCATTTGTGAATATAGCACTTTCAATTCTGATATAAAGAATATATATTTATTTCTTTCTATCATAGAAAGAAGACTTGTGTACATACCTGCGACCATGACATTCGGATTTCTGTAAATAAAAATTAAACAATTTATTATAATTTGAATAAAGTATAAGTTACGTAATATGTTTTTTTAGCTAAAGATATAATGAAGAGTTCACTTTAACATAAAGTTCACTTCTGAATAGACAGATATATCAAATGTATCATAAAATAGCCTCTTCAAATCAATATTTTTACTACATAAATCCAGTTTCCGAATTATTTCGTATAATTTAAATACATTTTTTTTACAAAATAAAAATATAATTTTATAGTATTATACAGTGCGTGATAATATTTTTTTTTGTGTAACACAACTTGTAATTTTACTATAATTTAAAAATAGGCTAAAATCTGCTTCCTACGCAATATATAAAATGCAGACTATAAAATACATTCAGATAAAATGAAAATCGTTTTCTCGTGATGTTTTTTTTCTCGTATTTGGAATGAATAATTAATCCACTCTTATTCATTCGCATGAGACAGTGCTATCTTATCACTGGAATGCAACTACTTGAAAGATGAATCATCTTGTGTGTATTCATGCTTTGCGCACGTACGTACATTCAGGTTTCATATATACGTACAAATTTAATATATAATTTAACATGATTTATACAAATTGTAGTAATTAATTGCGTTTGAATTTTCAAACAATTGAATTTGAGAGTTTACAAACAAATCTTTAATTACTTCATAAAATCATTAATTTGCATGATAATAGCAAGATTTGCCGGCGCTTTTGTTTCCTATGTGTGAAACCGCCGCGATAATTAAATTGACGAAATTGATGAAAAAATATTTGATTAGTCATTCATGTTTCTTCTATCGATCGAAAACTACGTGCAATTCGACGAAAGCTGATTAAAATGTCTTTTAGGATAATACGGTCAGACATACCTTTAAAAGGATTAAACAACATTGACTACTGAGAAATCGTAGTGCGATCAGAAAGTATCTTACAGTTGTGTAAATGTAGGTCGTTATACACCATCGACAATATTACTGTTGAAGAATTAAGAGAAAAAGTTACAAAAAAATTTTCAAAATTTCACATATACGAAAAATAAGGTAAAAAAAGATTGCGAATTAAATATAGGCAATTTCATTGAAAACCTTCTTTAGACCCGAAATTATGTATATTTTGTCGATTTATTTTTATACTGTAAACTCAGTGTGATTTCTGAGTAAAATCGTGTTAAGTCTTAAAATAATAAATCCTTTCAAAGAAATACGATAAAATCGGAGCGATAATGATAAAAAATGTTTTTATAATAATTTAACACGTATGTATATTTATACGTCTGGGAATAGTAAAACATGTGTTTAGATAGTTTTTTATATGCAAATTTATCAACAAGATATCAGATAAAGAGTCTAACATAAAATTCAAATTACAAAGTATTGAAAGCGAATAATATGCAGAATACATTAATTTCATTGATAGTTACATATGACTATGCAAATAATTCATTCACGAATCAAGGAAAACTCTTCTTTAGCAATGAATAGAAGAAGCTGAAAATTTTAATAATAGAATTTTGGAGTCGAATCTAATACTGTGTCGGAGCGCGGGCGTTTTTATCTTGGCACGACCATTACGACACGTGACTCGCGATTTCAGCAGATTCAGAGACGCTTCGTTGAAAAAGGTATAGTGCTTCTCGTGGAAAATTTGCCAGCTTCTTCTATACGTTACTTTGGCATAAATATACTACTCGCGATATGCTGTATACCGCGGCCTTACTTTTATCAAAAAAGTATTGCTGACTAATATGATTACTAGAAATAAATGTTTGTTTTTAATTTTTTATTTTAACCACCGTGAGGTTTATGGAATCTCAGTAATTTACTGCTTTAATAAATTTAGCATTCTTTTTGTGGATATTATCGCTTCTTATAATTAGTAAAAATCTGTTTTAAAAAGACTGATTTTTTGCCTGAAATATTTCTTTTATTCTCTTCCGCGGCATGTTGTCACAAACTGTGCAAAGTTTGCTTGGAGCGTAAGTTTCTCGGAAAAGTTTCGGTCATGGCGAATCAAATCGGTCATGCCGATGGCGGCCACACCGTAACGCTCGGAACCCAGCCAATGAGCCGCAGCAAGTAGAAGTGTATTTAGGTAGATACACGAACGAGAGTAATTTTAGCACGGGCGGACTTGCGCAGTGGAGCCTCGCATATTAAAACGCTTACAATCATTTTATTTTTAGGATTTCTAACACCGGGATAAATGTGTGGTCGTCTCACAATCGACGTATCGAATAAAGAGACTTTTCGAAATTCACTAAAGAGTATAACGAAGACGAAAAACTCGGGCTTTAAAAACGTTAGCTGCACAAGAATTAAAATACTATTGTAAAATACTATGTAATGTGAGAAATTATTATCGTGAGTATCCTTATAGCCCGATCTAAGCGATTTTCTTTACCCGAGAAAAGAGATATCTCTTTTTGCCTGAAATGTGCGCCGAAGCGCGCGCGAGGCATTTTTCTGACTGGGCGCAAAAATGCGCCGACTCGCGAAAAAGCTGCGCTTCAAATCAAATCTTTTCGTCGAACGAGCATCACTCGTTTTTTCACGGTGAAATATGTGTCCTCCTTGGAACACGACACGGCAAGGCCGATCTGGCCTTGCGACGCTCGATTCAATACAGACGATCGAAAAACGAGTTCCATCTCTCCTGCTTCCACGAGGTCTGTCTCTTTTTCAATTTTATGTGTATGTGTGTGTTTTGAGATAAAATATAAACATTATATTATATATATATAAAATAATTTTTGACTTAGTTATAGTATCAGATTGAGGATAATTCAATTCGGTGCTGGGGAATAAGCTTGAACTTAATACTAATTGTAAGACCAGCTAAATTTTAAGTACTTCGCTATTCCGACAATTTTTTTTTTTTTTTTTTTTTATTTCTCTTACGTAGCGAGCACTCCCATTGTTCCTCCTTCTTTCTTCTCCAACGTATACTCATCCTTGTTGGAATAAGTTTTTATTTCTAGCGATTTGAAAAGTACAAGAAGGCAATGTCAGGCCGGTCGAGAAGTCGCGCGCGTTTCAACGACGGATTCGCAATTCGGAATAAATGATAAAATCTTACCCGACGAGTGTCGAAGAGTTCATATCCAGAATAATTTCGTAATTCACTGACTGTCGATTCCGTACGCTGGCTTATGCCGCTGCTCACTAGTCGAGGGAGAAAAAGGAAGAGAGAGAAAGAGAAAGAGAGAGAAAGAGAAACCGGTTCTCTATACTACTTTTGGGATTCCAAAAGTTGGAGAGGAGAAGGCGGATATTAAAAGGTATACGAGCAGCAACGATGCCGACACTAGCGCGCGCCCGCAGCTACTACAGACCGTCGCTTCGATTCGCTTGGTGCTCAGACCTCG
Source organism: Temnothorax curvispinosus (assembly GCF_003070985.1). NCBI lineage: Eukaryota > Metazoa > Arthropoda > Insecta > Hymenoptera > Formicidae > Temnothorax > Temnothorax curvispinosus. Next base: position 54,196 of record NW_020215615.1, on the reverse strand, counting down.
TCGTGACTTTACAGACTGGCACGCAAGAGCTGACGATGTGACTCCACGGTCTTACATCTTTACCGATTTGATCGCCGCATTGCGTTGCTCTCGCGCGCTGGTCCACCGCGCGCCGACCGACCGTCTTTCGCCGCTCGCCGGCCGTCCGCCGCTGCTCGCCAAAATAGCTCGTGTCTATTTTAAGATCGCAATATATACGAGACAACGTATTTCCTATTATTCGCGATACCGTCAGTCAGGTATGCTGAATAATCTCAATCCACTTGTCATTGATCCACAAAGATCATCATATATATTATATGAATATTAAAAATGCATATATATAGAGTGTATAAATTATCTTTGAGAGAATCATACGTAAGTCCAATTTGAAATTGTCGATTAATTTTCACTGCTCCATAATTTCTTTTCACGGCTTTTGGAGACCGTATTTTTTATGTATTCCGAATATAAAATATTATAACTAGAAAAACAGCTTCTGGACCATATGAAATTATTTTGTATTTTGAATATTTTTATGCAAACAAGAAGTGGGGATAGAGAGGTTTGTACGAAAAGTTGAAAACTTTAAACACAGAATTTTTCAATTTTAAAAATATTTTGCAAGCATCGTCAAGTCTGTTTTTACGACTATACTAATTACGACAGACTCCATTAGATGTTTAATTAGAAATAATTACGGCAATCGCGATATTAAATTCGTGATGCAATGCTTTAGCAAGCTATAATTATATAAACTAAATAATTACATTGCATCGATAAGTATTTGTTTAATTATAAATATCAAGTCATGTATACTCAAATAAATTCTAAATGCTATAAACTAGATAACGAAGATATAATGCTAACATTCTCAAGTGCAATGAAAATGCTGGAGTAGAATGTCTTGTACCGAGAAATTTCCTATTTGAAGATAAAGGGTAACGGGATACGTAATGATAAGAAGAAGCAATAATAGTGCCAACGAATGCCTAATTATCATTATGGCTGGAAGCTACGATCTCGTCAAACGCCGCTTCGTGTTCCGAAGTACTAAACATGTACGCCGGAAGAGTTAATTTAAGGACCTTGTCGTATTTAGCTCTTGTTTCCGACGTGTAATCATACGGTTCGGCCTCCTTCGTCTCCTCCGCCGCGGCCGTATACGACGCTTCGTCAGGATATTCATTGTCCGGCTTCTCCAGTCTAACATAAGTATTTCTGCTAGCTGACGCGCTAGGCTCCAAAGACTCTACCGCCTTCGTCTTCCTCGAGCTTGTAGGCTTGAAGTCGCGAATATTTCGCGACGGTGCGGCATCAACTTGAAATTCTTTCGTCTCGTGAAACACGAGCTGATCCTTGTCAGGTTCGCGTCCGGTGACAAATGCGCATTCCTCTTTCTGAAAGCCTTCGTCGTCGACGCACTGGTAGCAAGTCATTTTATCGCGCGTGATCTTTTTACACTTGGATCGATCCTCCTTTCGAAAGTTGTGCATGAACTCCTCGATCTCGGCCTTCTTTTTCACAGTGTCCAAGTATCCGGCGTCCACTCCTTTCTTGCCTTCCGCATCATCCTTGGACCTTGTTTCATCCGCTGTCGAAGCTTCGTAAGCTTGTCCTGGAACGTATTCGCCGTAAGACTTCTTCGTAGTCTCGGAACTGTCTGACGGGTGCTCGTCTTCGTGCGACGTTTGCTCGGATTTGTCGTTCTTTGGATTGCCAAACGAGCTGGATTTACTATAAGAGTAAAGCTTGTCACTGGGCTGATACGAGTACGAACACTGTTCGAAATCGTTGCCCGTTTCCGGATCCTTGCAAACCTTGCACGTCATTGAGTCCTTCTGAATCGTTTTACAATTATCCGCGCCGATATTTTCGGAGTAATGTTCCGAAACAGGTTTTGAGGAAGGTGTCTTTTGGCTTTCGTAAGATTCGTGGTCGTTGTCGTTGTTACGCGATGGAAATTGATAATCACTCGATTTTTCGGGAATAGAATAATCGCTACTGTAGTCGGATGAATCGTGAGATGTACCGTCGGACTCATTCGGGACTTGAGCTTCTCCGGCTCTGTCGGATCTCCGTGGATAAGTAGAGGGTTCCGATTTCTCTGTAAAATCAATTCATATGTAGATACATACATTCTCTAAAATACCATTGCAGTCAAGAATTACTATAATTTATAAATCGAATAATTTATTCTATAGCTGTATCCGTTTGCATAAATAATAATTGATAAATTATTTTAGTTCGCGAAGTTTCCTTGTGAACATTAAAATAATTACGCGAAATGTTATTCGAGAAAATAAATTACTTTAAAAAAAATTTGTTGAACTATGTAATTTAGGATTTAACATAAAATAAAAACTTACCTGAATAATCATGCGTAGACTCGGAGCTTTGCGGATAATCGTAATTTTTCGATTTGTCCAATGTTTGAGTCTTGTTTAAATCTCGAATGGATTCCGATTTCTTATCCGGATATCCAAAGCTTTTCGATTTGCTGTATTTATATAACTTATCGCTGGGTTGATAATTATACGTGCATTTTTCATAAGTACCGCCTGTCTTCGGGTCCTTGCAAACCGTGCAGGTCTTGGAATCCTTTTCTATCTGTTTACAATCTGCTGAAGGATCCTGTGCTTCTTCTCGTTTATCCACTGTCGAAGCCTTCTCGGAATAATCCTCGGTAGGATAAGAGTATTCACGAGGCTCTACGGTACTCGGACTACGATCTGTTTGCTCATTAGACTCCTCGTCATCTTCGGAATGAGAAGTTGACTCGGGACGTTCGTCGCTATCGTTTTCCCGAGGTTTTCCAAATGAACTGGATTTGGCATAGGAGTACGCTTTCTCATGTGGCTGCCGTACATACGAGCACTGCTCGTATTTGCCATTGGTCTTAGGATCCTTGCACACCATGCACACCATGGAATCTTTCACGACCTTATCGCATTGTTCTCCCTTGTTTTTGTACGCAGCCGGTACGTCATGACTGGCATCAGTGAAATATTCATCAGTGAACCGGTAAGGACTCCCTAATTGTCCATAATTATTTTTATTTCTTTCGAAATTGGACCTACGATAGTAAATAATAGTAATAATAGTAATAATAGTGATAGTAGAAATTAACTGGGTGGATTAAGTTTCTTTTAAATTTCAGTTCAAACGTCTTATTGACGCCGTGCACTTGACACCTTTCCTTTATCTTTTTTTTTTTTTAATATATAATTAAGTTTCGAATGAGATAAGACTTTTCGAACACGTAACTATAGCATCATAAATATTGAATTGATAAAATTGTTTTTTTAAATCCAAATATTAAATTTTAATAAACTTTCAATAAATTGTCGAGTATGACATTTTTATGTACGTTCGAAGAATACTTTAATATCATTACCTTCGATATCTGAAGCCAGCAGGCGCGGATAGATAACGTTCTACCTTCGTATTAGCGGATGTGCTCTCTTCTGGATTACTACTATATAAACAACGTTCGTATGTGGATTTAGTTTTGGGATCCTTGCAATTGTAGCAAGTCGTAATGCCTTTCCTTGGTTTGCCATTCTTTCCGGCCGATTTCACCTTAATCTCTTGACAATGCGCAACTCCAAAATTAGGAGTCAATTCCTTGTACCTCGTGGAATCTTTGTTAGCGAACGCATAAAATGGAATCTTTTTCAAGTTTTTCTCTTCTATAGGTTCTTTCTTAGTAATCGGGAAAGGTTCAGATGGACTTCCGGAATAACCTACAGGTCGATTTTTAAATCCATAAAAATTATAATGAGGCAGAATCTCAGAAGGAGCACTCTCGTAAACCTCATACTGCTTATACCAAGGATGCGATGTACTTTCTGGGCTCAAACTTTTCGCACGCTCGTACTCATAATTTGCACTCACGTGACAAGTAATTAGAGCTGATAACGTTAGATATATCTGCAAATGTATGTATAAGAAAATATTTACTTGATTTATTCAAATAATAATAGCAATAAAAATATTCATTTTGTTTAGTAGAACAATAATAAATTCCTAGACATTATACATGCAAAATATCCTATGAAATAATCTTATGTACCTTTTTCCCGCTTGAAGTGTTTATCACTACGAACAATAAACGAATAACTTATTTTATATTTTATATATATTTTAATGGTAATAAGTTTGATGAGTATTTTGAAAAAACTTTCTTTGTCTAAAAAAATAAGACAAAAGACAACTGCAAATTTTGTATCTTTAATTATATTATATTATATTATATATAGTATAATTTTTTAATAGAATTTGATTCTTCCCTTCTCCTCATCTCTCAATCATTTTATATATAAAAGTTATCAAAGAACATTTACGAAAAATATTATATTCTGATATAAAATATAAGATATTTTGTTGCAAATTAACAATTTTATTGAAAATACTTGTAAAATAATGAGATAAATTAATTGATGTAAAGAAACAATTTCATCTAAGAAAATATATACAATTGCACGTACAAGCGAAAGAAATGTCATTATGCGAATACAATTAATTAAATGCAATATTGAATCTATATTCCATACAAACATTTTTTTTTTCACTGACCTTGCAACAAGCCATTTTCGAAGACCATCGATCGTTTTCTATGGAACTCGCGAATGGATTTGTATTTTCGATTCCAATAGGATAACCACGATCTACATCACTTTCTCATCAAGTGATCGCGTCTTCGTGTGAAAGCCTTTATATTGACTTGCGGTAAATAACAGTTTATTCCCTACCTATAGCATAAACCTTTATTCTTTTGTTAGAAAAATTCACCAACCGTGACGCGCTCCGATCGAAGTGATCGAAACAATCGACCGATTACCTAAACTACTTTTGCTTTTATATTTACGTAACTCGGCGCTCGGCGCTCACGACGAAAACCAGTGAAAATAATGAGATTATAGGATATGTACAATTACAGCGATGGAAAAAGAAAGATAGAGCAAGGCTTTTACTAATAATGAATTCACAATCACAACCGTTTGCTTTAAGGCATTTACATTGTATTATACATTTTAGTAATTTATCATGTATCATAATATAAAAAAATTACAATCTCGCTTTTGTATAAATATAAATTCATCAATATGAATTAATATTTGCGATTATTATTAACTGAATATTTGCTTAAGAAACGACAGATTTATTATTTATCAGCAATGTTAAACTATAAATGATTAGACTCAAATAATATTTTCGAAAATTTGAACAAAATAATAAAAAATAAAAGTGATATTAAATTGTTAATTAAATGAATATTATCGTTTTTGCCTATCCTTATGCTCAAGAAGCAAAGCTATATACAATGTGAAAGTATTCGTGGATCATTGACCGTGCATAACATTGTAAATATTCCCGTGCAACAGTTTGTCAAAATACATAGTATACCACCTAAAAGACATTATACCTAAAAGACATTATACAAGCTTCTTTACTCGCGTCAAATCTGTTATAAAGATAAAATTTTTATTTGTTATTGAGTATTTGCTATAAGGTCTTTTGTGCGGTATATGAGATACCGCTGTCGAATTTCTTGATGAAAAGATAGGTAGAGCATTCCATCTTTTCAATGTTTTCTTTATACGAATCTGTCATCTTTATTATTTTATTCTGTGTGAAAGCTAAACTAAGGTCATTACCCGAAAGACCGTGGCGACTTTAGAAGATGTTTCGTACCTTACTCAGGTAGAACAGCAATTAAGTCACAATGGAGTCAAAATAATGTCAAAATGACGATTTTTTATCATTTTACCATCATTTTAACGTTATTTTGACTTTATTATGACTTGCTGTTCTTCCTGGGTATCTCGGATTTTGACAAAACATGAAATTATTTCTAAACTATTCTAATTTTAGTACTTTAATTGTACGTAAAATGATAAGAATAATCGATTAATGTAAAAAGGACACAGAGCTGTATTTAAAGATAAGGCACCACAGAACATTAAAATGCTAAAAATTACTTTGTTTCTATTTTTAATAGTCTCAAAAAAAAAAATAAATAGGATAATTATATTTATTTAATATTTTTTGAATGGTATAAACATTTTGAAAAGAAGCATATTGTATATCCATTTTTAATAAATATATATTATATTTAATTAAAAACATGGACTAATTCGACATTACATAATCAGTGACAATTAATTAATATTGAATTATTTTAATATAACAAAGCATAATATTTATCTATCAGTGTAACTGAAACACAGTTCAAACATAATTTTGAGAATTTTATGTCATACAATTTTTAACAAATATAAACAATCATTTAAATTCAATTTTCTGCACGATATTTCATTAATTAACAATGATTTTATAATGAAACAATATAGTCTAAATCCAACTAACTTTTGACAAATACACTAATCGTAATGCGATTAATTCATCTTAAAATCTACTTATTGACTTTTGTGATAGATTCTAAGTGTTAAAAGTGATTATAAAAGGAGAAAACTCTGAAAAACATATAAGGATTAACCAGAAATGATTTGCGAGTCCGTAATACGATGGATCATCGAGTGAAAATTTGGTTCACTCTTTAGGGAAATGCCGTGGATAAACAGAAATGTGTGAAACACGGGGCGTGTGGCTAAGCTGTTTGCCAAAAAGTGCGTCAGTAGGCGCAGGCTTCATTTGAAGCTTCGATGCGATTTTCTGCATGATCTTGTCGTTCTCGGTATCCTTAATCGTCCTTTTGTCATTCGGCTTTCCTTTCTGAGAAGCGCCGCGTTTGCGATAGTAAAGAACTTCACCGGCCAAAGTGATCATCGCTAATGCCAGTCCAAACAAAGTCGCAATAAATACACCTCCTATATGTAAAAATATTAGTTAGATATAAAATTTGAGTCAATTAGAAAAAATAAATATCAAATATATTATAATAATATAATAGCCAACTGGAATATTATTATAATTGTTTCGAAAAATAATTTTATTATTCGAAAAATTGTAATTACAATTGTTTCGAATAATAATTTTAATTAAATTTATGTATATATATCTTCTTTTGTGTTAATATATTATATTTATATAATATCTAATTTTTAGTATCAAGAAACACGGTAGTGTCTCGTGCCAAGTACACGCGGAGCGAGACCGACCGTGACTCTTTTACGCGACGCGACGGGTTGCGAGTACCCGAGATGTTGAGATCTCGATAACGAGTGAACGGTAAGAAATGACGACGAACCCAAACTCTCTAACGTAATTCCCTCATTGTCATCGGAATTCGGACATTGGGCTTTCAACGTTTGATTCCAATACTTGGCTGCCAATGTCTCAAAGTATCTATCTTTCTGTAAATCGAGTATCCTGAAAGTAATATTATTTATGTCGGACATTTGTCGCATAAAATGACGATTTCGAGAAAACAATATTACATTTATGCATAATCTGTGTTGCATAATCCATTCTCTCCAAATATAATCATTAATAACTATAATACATGAAAAAATTTTTTGCTGTATAGATTGTTACTATAAGTATGTACATATCATATTTGCTATTCTAGATCTGTCAACTATAGGTATTTACAATTGTATAAAAACTTGTGAGTTAGAAATATTCAACGGCAATAAAACATACAAATACAACACGCAACTACAATATGTTAACGATAATTGAAAGCTTTTAATTGGAAAGTGAAGGAATTAAGCGCAACAGAAAAATAGAAAAAAATCGATCAAAGACTTTCTGCTTATTTCTTCCTGCAAATGACTGCCTTGCTGCACGGCAATAGCATACGGTTGCTCGGCAAATACTTCGCCTACTTCCGTTAAATTGCAGTTCTTCGTTACTTCATATTTTATCTCCGACGAATCATGAATGAACGCAAACTCGGCATTTTCGCTTTCTATCACCTGAAAAATATCGGATGCATTCTAACTAAATATTTACTGTTGCGTCTCACAATTCCTCAAGATTTTTCTTTTTTTTTATGTACCTTCTTGAAACCATCCTCGGTAGTCTTGACCGGTCCGACTTGAGTAATGGCTTGCAAAATATGACCGTATTGTTCCTTTATCGGATAATCCCAGACGCGGTATTCTACTTGATCGCTGGTGCTATTTAATGTAATTTCTTTCCATACTCTACAAGCAAGTAATATGCATAATATTGTTGATCTTAACTATATATTTTATAAAAAAAATAACATTTATTTTACACACGTATAAAGCTTATCCTCGGCATTTTTCATGTTTATGAAATATTGATGAGCACTAGAATTGGCTAGAACGGTATAGTTTATGCGTGATTGCCTTGCCAATTGCTCCAATGATTGCACAGGTGACTATGTAATGAAACATACACGAATGTTAGAGCGAGGGGAAATAATATGTCTTATTATTAGAAGATCAATATTTTGAGCAATTTCTGCTGTCTGAATTAAATAAAAGAAAATCTCCGATAAATATAATGTGTAATAAGAGAGATATACCTGCATTCTTTCCACAGTAAGGAAAGCAGCTAAGTTTGCGGTAAAAGTCGCAAGCATCAGTACAACGAATAGCCAATAAGCTGCAACCAGTGTTCTGCTTGATAACGCTTTTGGAGCTTCGCCACCGCCCTGCGGCGTAAAAGATGTCAATGCGAACCAAAAGCTCTCCTTTAATGTGAATTCTCTGAAAAGTAGAATCTGCCTGTTAGATACGACAAGAAGGGAGAAGAAATATAAAATTTTCAGATATATTAAAAGTCAAATTACTGTCCCGCTAAATATGACAAAATACATTTAATATATGAGATAGCTGCATGTGTTAGTTTGTAATATATAGTATAACAGAGAAAATAAGGCAGCAAAAATAAAAATATTATGAGATACATACCGACAAGGATAGGGGTAAAGTCGTTTATTGTTTCTTGCACTGTATGGTGAATATTTATCTAATATCCAAATCATGATACCGGTCAAAGTTAAAGCTCCCACGATACTTAGCCAGACTTCCAGTCTTAGTACCGTCATGAACTTAAATAAGGATGTTTTACGGACTGGCTTTCTCATTACTTGAAAATAAAAACTAACATAAATTATCCGTTCCATATTCAATTATCTACGTGCATCTTGAGTTAATCCCTCCCCCCCCTCTCTTCGCCTCAAATAGAGCTTGTATTCATAAAGTGAAAAAAAGAAAGAAAAACAAATAAAATAAGAATCGGAATGTACTATTCACTACTGAAAAAAAGAACATAAACGTTTGTTAAAACACTACTATTTTATTTGCAAGTAATATTTATATAAAATACAACGCGTATTGTATTATAAAAAAAGATCTAAATTGCTTACCGATTAATATACCGGACTGTTCAAAATAGGGTGCAACAAAATCGATGACTTCTTCTCGCTCCGACGTCATTGTTAATGCCGCCACAGCAATATCAATTTCCTATTAATAAATAAATACACTTGCTATAGTCAGAGAATGTTGTCAAAAGTTACTTAAACTTTTAAAGGGATGGTGTAGTGGCAGTAATTACCGACACTTTTTTGAACACAAAACTTTGAATTGGCTTTACGGAATTGAAAAAACTTTTTTACAGAATTAAAGTACGCACAAAAGCGGAGGGCGCTGCAGTCGATTTTACATTGTTTTCGGATTTGTACAATTTTAGAAGACCGAAACTATTGCTAATACTGTAAATATTGTATATACGAATACTGACATTTGCGCACTGGTTTAAATATTTTTTAGTTTAAATAATTTTTTTATTTTTCTTTAATTATTAAACTATATAACTGCATTGTAATAAAAATAATAGAAATTATTAGAAACTACAGTTAAAACTGGCTTATACATTGTACCTATATAGAACATATATAATAGTGTTCTAAATTGTATATACCTGTATTCCGATATACATTGTCAGCGCTAAAAATCTATAGTATAAGTGCATTCTAGATTTTCAACAGAATATCGGGAAGCAGCTAACAACATAATAAAACAAAATAAGAAAAAATTCCTGCGTTCTATCAATTTGGACAAAACTTAGCATTCTTGAAGCAATTAATTGCAAATGATTTAAAGTGATACTGAAAGAAAAGTGATATTCAAAGAAAAACGTGTTAAATGTGAACAGAAAATTTTGAAAAAGTTAGACATACTCCTTTAGCCAGATCACCTATCAGACCGTTCCATTCGCCATTAGGCAATTTTCTGCCAAACTCGTGATCTTCAGGGATAACAAAATCGTAATCGAACTGCATCTCCTCGGATAATTTTCTCACAAAATCTATACAGTAACCTTCCCAGATTTCCTTTCCGTCGTCGTCACGCATTTCTTGGCCTGTCACTGGGTCTTTTTTAACTACGGTCCATGGTACTGCCTATTCCAGATTAATCACAACAACATTAAATTAACTTTTGCTACACTCGCGTTTACGTGTCTCTTGATTAACTGGTGAAATACCAAAATAATTCTGGAAACTATATGAATTATCCTCCATATATAAATGAAGTTATAAATTAACTTATGTATACGATTAAAAGAATAATTAATTATTAAATTAATTTTAAATTAAATAAAGTCAACGATAAAATTAACAATGCATCTGATTATCGTTTAACGTTACAAAATACTTTGAGTATATAATCATTTTGTAATTATTTCTTGTCTAAATGTATAACGTTATTTCTTCTTGATAGAAAGCAACGAAACGAAGCTTTAGCGAAATGTGGTTCTTACCGGTGCCGTTCCAATCCGGAAGAATCGCCTGGCTGGTTCTATTTTCCTCCCGTCTGCTTCTTTAATTTTTGTACGTCTCGTCCAAGTTGCGAGCGCATCTACATAGCCATGACTAACCGATTGTAACTCGATTTCTGCCTTGTAAGTGATCATCGCCTTCTCTGTCAAATATTCGAAAGTGTCGTTACTGTCCAATCTCTAGAACGTAGACAAGTAGACTTATTTAAGCACATGTTTAATTACCTTTGCGTTTAATTCTAAATAAAAAATACTTTAATATAAACGTAATATGATTTAGACAGACTTTATTCTTTTAACAGATTTCACTTTGGCAATACTTACTGTCATTAAAATTTTGTTAAACGTTTCCGCTGTAATGTTCGAAGCTGAAGTGGAATTAACGGGTTTATCACACTGACCTGTCTTTGGAGTTACACTTACACCCGCCCTTTGAACATCGCTCATCAAACTTACGATCAAGCCGATCAAACGTTTGAAATAATATGGGAATATCTAACGTAACATAACTTTTTAATTATTTTAATTCTTCTCTATAGATTATAAACGCATTTATTGGAAAAGAATATTTTTCATAATAAAAGAAAATACAAAAGAATTTACTTCAATATTTGCCAATACATTAATTACATATTAATGACAGCTTTCATATTTGCTGGATAATACATTTTTTTCGTATAAGATAGCAAATATTTGCAGAATAATTCCATAAAAATTTTCATCTTATTGAAACTGACCTTAAAATTTTGGGGGCAGTTGCAGGTCACGTCACCCATTAAACGACAACAAATGTCAGTCTTCATATTAAGAACGGTGAATGAAACATTTATCTGAAGATTACCGGTAATATATCGAAACTCGTGATAATTATTGTCTGTAAATACTAAATTCCAAATACCCTCTCTTCTAACGAGTCCTCCACCAATGGCCTAAAAAATTGTTTCCACTTTATAATCTGTTTACACTTAGACACAATGTGTTTTAAAGATTTATAAAATATAAACATTCAATTATCTTATCATATAGGAACAATTAATTAAAAACCAAAACCGATACAAATAAATCTCTCACCGTTTTAAACAGTTCTTCCATTTTTTGGGTGCTAGCATAAATGACATAATAAGACGGTGACGGTCGCATACTCCGTATTTTCGACACAGTTCTTTCCGTCAATTCGTCGATGACCACCAATCTAATTATCGAATTTCCGATAAGATAATAAAGGCTCTGATTTAGCTCTAAAATCATTATTACATCTGATGTAGTCAATGTTAAAAAATTAAATTGTCTAGTTTTTATTTTAACAATACTTTAACAACAAATAACTTTTTCTCAAACTCAAAGAAAAAGGGCAATTGTTTCTGACAGACTTTTATGCTAAACAAATTTCTGTACATTAGTTTGAACACTAGCGAAATAACATATTATTTAATGGAAAATATAACTTTTCGGGATTCGGGAGAAATTTGGGATTAAAGTTGCAAAAAAGCTATATATTTTAACGTAATTCGTCATACTGCTTAATTTTGTTCTTATTCCTAAAAAGAATTGTTTTCTACAAATACATTGGATACTATGAAAGTAAATTCTATTTTAAGATCAAGCCATTAGATTTATTCAAAATGAACTATGTTTAGACCATTTCACACAGATAGGCAGATGTACTTATAGATTCGATCTATTGATTAGATTTAAATCTTGTGATTAGGTAATTCCGTTTTATTTAAAACAATCCAGCTACATTTTTTGTGTTGAGGACAGTAACGTGCAACATTGAATATGTTTGAACATCATATATGATGTATTTTAATATTTAGTTTTATTCGTTTGGCTCGGATGAGTCTCTGCATTATATTGTCATAGCAAAGAAATTCAAAATTAAATAATCCGTGATTATCTACATTCTACGACACTTCTGATATCCATTTTGAAGAAAAAGATATACCAATCAAAAAGATTCTACTGACATCGGATAACTCTGACTTCAACAAAATTGTCAGCTAAAGTGACATTGTTTATTATTATTTTTGAAGAAAATTT
>NW_020215615.1:0-41445 GCF_003070985.1 Temnothorax curvispinosus | reverse complement strand
ATATGGATCAAGTTCTTTTGAAAAATCATAACGTGATAAAGCATTTTTGAAATTATAAAAAAATTGCAAGAAATGACTTTTTTCCTCTGATACTTTTGATTAAGCTACATAATTTGCAAAAGAAGATACTATGTGCAATACAGAGTACAATAAAACAAGTTGTGCAGAATAATATTCACGTGTAGCATCAGCGTAATGTAAATAATCGCTAGTCTGTGCGCACCTCTTTCATCTTCAAAGATCAAACCAACGTCCGTTGCGTTTTTCATAATCAAAAGATCATCAATCGCTTGAACGTATGGGCATATACTGCAGTCGCCACGTTTGTATACTATTCCCCTCTCATCCGCGACATTTCGCAGTTTATCCCAACCTGTCCACGTCATATCTAGTATGATACTTATTCCTTTATACAGAACGGCACAGACTGTCGGGAAAATAAAGAAGAATATTTTTGAATTGGGCAACCCACCTCATTACCAAAGATTACTTTCTAATAGTAAAGAATAAAGAAATAGTTTGCACTTTACACATACGTGCATGTAAAAGACAACAATACCTTGAAAGTAAAAAGTAAAAATCGAATAACAATATTTTCTAATTTGTACGATACACAAGAATACCTTTCTCGAAACTTGCGTCTACGTTCTCGCGATTCACCGTGACAGTAGAAACGTGAACGGTGATCATATCATTAGCAAAAATTCGTTCTGCCTCTGGAACCGCGTCATTTAATATGCCCAAAATAGACGAATCGGATTCCTCTATCACGACCACTTGGAAAGAAGTATCAGCCTCGTTAATCACATCGAGGAATCATCACTATTATTGCGCTTTATTATATTTTTTAATATTTATAGACTATACTGTTTTAAAATTGTTATTTCGCAACGAAACAGATGTATCTTATACGGCTAAGGCTAAGGCACCCATTGGTTTAACGTTAGAAGTAAAAATTATAGAATTATAGAAACCTAAGAGAGAACAGATCTTGTCAAACGTAATATTGGCAGACAAATTGGTAAATACAGTTGAAAGAAAAAATGAAAAAAGATATCTCGTTTGTATATTATACTAGTCCCCGCGTGTAAAACTACTTTGTACTTACCCAAATCCATTGGCGTTTGACAAAGCACAAATGGCAGAAAGAAAACGAGAGTCAACATGGACGACGTTCTCGTTGACATAGCGAAATGGAGTAAGGTCGCACGAATGAACGAGGAATACTTTTGTCTCGTTTCGGCCAGCAGGTACCAGAACAATGTGATATGAACGGCATGGCGCAATGAAGCGACTATGGTCACGCCTGCGCCGATGCCAGTGGCACGACGTTTTGCTTATGAATATTATATATCGGTACCCATCGAATCTCTCATGAATCCTTTTTTCCTGCCCAGCACGACCATCGATTTATCGTGCGGTACGTAAAGTCCGCGTGCACAATTCTGCGTCCAGATCGATGAGTATCAGAAAATGACAGATTCGGTTATTCATATATGCTCCTTTAGAATCACCGCACTACTTTCAACGGATGTGATTTCACTTCCAGATTTCATTAGATTTCTATTGTTATCTAATATATTTTTGTGTCTTTCCAGTAGACAAATGATAATGTTATCCAAATTATATTAATCCGAGGCAAATCAAGCACAATTATTGTCTATTTGTTGTCACAATGATTATTCTCATTTATCACATAATCGATGTCATTATCAACAGCGACAGTTAAAAGAGCAGCGAAGATGACGACTAAGATAACGACCGGATCCATTAGCATTACAATTATTTTTGATGACGCAATGAGGGTAGTTTTGAGAAGTATTGTATTTTAAACAAGAATAAGATAACATAGTATAAACATGAAGTTATAGAAGAAAATTAACTTTAATGTTAATATTTATTTAATACATGCGACACGCGACTAATAAAAATTAAAGTAAGTTAGATAAGTCAGATAACATTTAATTCCGAATAAGTTATAATGTAATTTTAATTAGAGACGTGCTTTTATCACAATTTCCTATTTTCTATATTTATTAATCCTCACGATTTAAATACTACACGTTCTAGAATCTTTCGCATCGTTTTTGCTGGAAGAATTAAGGCGATCGTTAAATTGCGTCACCAAAGTCGTCGTAATCGTACAATATGTCACTAACTCAATTGTGTTCTAATTATTGTAACGACTATATGTGTCTAATTACAGTGAAAAATTATCTTTTATAGCGTGTTATTAATCAGATATATTGTTAAATGTAGGTATATTATATTGTAGTTATTATTATAACTGTCTATATGTCTTTCAAAGCCTTTAACAACCTTTAATAAATAATGAAACGACGATATTAAGCTTCCATAACACTGTCCACTACGACAAAATGATCGATACGCATATTATTGATTCACTGTATAATACATATGTCATACACCACATCGTTACTGCAGGTAATCGCAAGTCGCTCGCTGAAAATTCCAAGCACCTAATCGATAGTACGCTACGCCACACTGACATTCCAGAAGCTAGTATACGAAAGATATACATTTTTAATAACATTTTCCCTTTCTTTGTAACGTGAGATACGTAGTGAAAAAATAAATAGTCACAATTTACTGAAAATTAAATAGATTTACTAGAAAATGCAGACGTAATAATGCGAGTTTGTCGGGATTCTATTTTCGTGGATGATGTATACGTGTGTGTATATCTTTGTCTTTCTAACACGCAAACAGTAATGATAACAGATAATATGTATATTCCTTATGATGTACGGACAGAACGGTTGCTAAAGTATATCTAAAATTTAACTAAATACATATTGCTATAGATCTAAAAATAACGTTAAAGCTGATTGCTAGAATGTCAAAACTTTTTGCAGCTTATCATCATGCTTGAGCGTACTACATAATTATTTTGATAGCCCAAAGAAATTTATTTCAGATCCGTATCTAACTAAAACTTTCATTTATTAAAACTCTTTAAAAATTTCAAATAATATTCAAAACAATTTGTATCATTATATGATTAAATTATTTGGGAACTTTCTAAAGAAGTATTTAAAAGAAGAATGCGTTCATTACTAATTATAATATGCTATTATATTATGAAACAACTGTATAAAATTGTACAATCGATATTGCATTTGTTCAAGTCGCGGTACTGTCCACAAAATATTCCGAGATCATGCTCCGAGGCTGATCAGTTTCCACTTGGACAGACAGTGGACTCGATGATGCGCGGTCACGAGGAACAATGGTGTCTTAAATCTTAAATCAAGATCGCATGGATGACATCGCAGATGTTTAGACGGACGTCGAATCGCGGCAGGTGCAAGAACGAGATGATTCGATAATTCTTGCGTTATTTTTAGATTCCAAAGTCCATAGTTTAGAATTTTTCATTCCAAAAATTAAGAAAAAGGGTATTATAATTGAAAACTAATGCTGAAAGAATTTTTTTATCATTGAAGCAATCATGTGGCGGGTGGCTGATCGTGTGTTGTCTTTTGAATAGCTCACGCGACGGCTCGCACATATAATTATTATACAATCGATTATCTCATCCATTATTCTGATTATTCAATTAACGATTAATTGCGGAATAGATAAATGTATACAGGTCGAGTCATAAATTATATTCCTAAGCAAACTGGATTTATTTTATAACTAAAATAAAAAGCAGCATGAAAGAAATATATACACATTTTATTAATTGAAATTATAAACTAATCATATATAAAAACGTAACTATTGAAGATGTCCACTTTTTTACTTCAATTTTTTTCACACGATTGGACTTCTTAACTCTTTGCAGCGTACGGAATCTTGACGCTGCTGCCAAACCAGCCTTCAGAGCCTCGATATTTCGGTGAGGCTTAGAACAAATCTTTTCGTCTAAATCGAATCCATGTTCTAAAAATGGTGACTTGGTGAAGGCAGCGTCGATATTCATGAGTCATGAGTCATGATGCTTTTTAGTTATGAAATAAATTTTTTTTAGGAACAGAACTTATAAAATGACTATATCTTTAGAAAAAAATTTATATTTTTTTATAAGTATCATAATTTTAAATCAAAAGAAATGTTTGATCTTTTTTATATAAAAATATTGAATCGCCCGCGAGTATTAAAATATAGGAATGGAGAATGTAATTTATATTGAATCCTGAAATTTATATTAAATATTTGTGTTTCTCTAACGGAAAAACCGGGAGGAGTCAAAACTCTCGAGTGTTCGATTATATGACTGTGACAACGAATGTCATCGTGCAAATGGAAAAGAGAAGAAGAAATATTTATTTTCTATTATTTTCTTTTTTTATTTACCTTTTTACTAAACATTGGGGGGGGGAGAACAATCATTTTTATTATGTTTATGAATAAAATGTGTAAAAATGCAAATGTACACATAAAAATTTATCATCGATAATTGATAAGATCACAATTTCTTACCAACTACTGGTATGATGTATTTCTATACATAAATTTGTATATATTTTATAATATACATATATATATAGATTAGTATAATTTACCCATAATATATTTTATTTAATAGTTTATTTATATTATAATTTGCAGATAAAATTTAATGTAAGAAATTAATTATTATACAAACAATTATAAATCATAGATATAAATAAGAATTATTGCAACGTGCTATAACTGTTGCGTAAAATTAATTCGTTTACAATTATTTATATCAATAAAATACTATATATTAAAAAAAAAAGATTTACCTACAAATTATCAAGAAACGTCTTTGGCAGGATTTAATTTTCTTCTCGTCAGATGTCATCAATGTGCATGAATCAAGTAATCATATTGCGGAAATCCTAAAGCAACGACCTCGCTTCGACGCCATTTTTGCTTCCAAGAATGGGGAACGCCATTAAAAGTTGCGTATATTGCATATAAATCACACAGCAGTCACACGAATCATTTTGTATATATTTTGTAATATATACATATATCAGTATAATTGATACATATAATAATTTATTTAATAATTTTTTTGTACTACAATTTGCAGATAATTTTTAATTGAAGAAATTAACTTTATAATTAATTATTGCAAACATTATTAATTACAAACAATCCATAATCACTCACAGACAGTACGCATACATGTGCGGATTAACTTTAATCTCGGTTTAACTCACTTATAATTTTTTTCTAACTAACTTTTACAAAAGAATAAAAGTTTACGATATAAGAATTTAAACCGAGATTAAAGTTAACTCGCATTGATAGAAATGGATATCACACACAGCCGACCAATGGTTGAAGTTTTTCTTCCATCGGCTCGACCAATCTGAAATTTTTACGTTAAACTAGCCAATTACAATTGGCGACGCGAAGTATATGTAATTCGGATGTCGCTCGGATGGAACGCGGTCGAACGGAGCGCTCGCGAGACCGACCACGCGCGCGTGCGCCTCGCGGAGCGAGCGGAAAGCGAGATCACGTGCCTCGCTAGAGAGCCGAGAGAGCGTGGTAACTGGTAACTGTCAATGGACGATCGCTCGGGCCACGCGCAGGCGCGCCGCGGGTGACCCGACAACGTCAACGTCGCCCGTTGGGTCGCGAAACAGTGGCCTCGACACTCTCGACAGTCGTCGCTCGTCGCTCGGCTGTTCTTTCCGTAGTCGGTAGTCCCGGTAGCGGTTTCGCGTTTGACAGTGTGGCGCGGTCGGACTGTCGTGCGATCGTATATATCCACGAGGGGGCCCGTTCGGGGCCCAGGCGAGAGAGGAACGACGTCGGGATCGCGCGCGCGAGACACATAACAGCCTACCACAGCCTACAACCACGATGACACATTCGGTAACGTCGTCGACAACGAGCGTACCTGGGACAAGCGCGGCTACGGCGATCGCGACTGCGACCGAGACGATAACAACGACGGCGTTACAACACCGTACTCGTTTAATACCGCGATAGTGCGTCGCTGCGGCCCAACGACGAGGGAAAGGGGGAGAGCGCGCCGAGTTCCCCGTTCTCGGACGCGGATGCGTCGCGTCCTGCACTTTAAACGAGAGATATACACATGCCCGTTCGAGTTCCAGGAAACGCTTAGAACGCGAGAGCGATACACGTGAAGGAAGAACGAGAGAGAGACAGAGAACGCGACTGTCGAAGGAATACAAGTGAATCCGAATTGATCGTACGTATCGGCGCGACGCGGGGAAAGCGAGTGAAAGACAGAGAAAGAGAGAGAGAGAGGGAAAAAAGAACAGGGTTACGAGGCAGGCGGGCGCCATTCGGAAGTAACAGTGTCAAAGCACACTCGGCGCTCGCGATTTCTTTTCGCGTTCGCGCGAACCCGTCGTGCGCGGGCGTATCTGGAACGCGCGATGGGACGAGCGAGCGCGCGTGCCGTCGTCGACGTACGTCAACGTGCGTGAAGTGGCCTGGTGCGGAGTGTGAAAGAGTCCAGCCAGACAGACGGCCCCGTCCCGTCCCGTCCCGTCCCGTCCCGTGTCGCTTGGCGCGCGCGAGCGAGCGAGCTCCGTCTCCGTCCAACCAGTCGTCGTCGGGCCCGCGGCGCGCCTCTCTCGCTCCTGCCTTCGCGACGCGAACGGCGACCGCCCCGCGTTCCGCCTGTTCGCCCAGCGGAGTTTTCACCGCGGCGACACACGCGTTACATTCCGCGTACGTGTGCGCGGCTCCAGGCCCCAGGAGGAGATTACGCGCTCCGCGACGGGGAGACGCGCGACCGGCCCCGCCGTACGTGCCTTCCGAGGGGGGCCACCGAATCCGGAACCCGAGGAAAAAAGGAAAAGAGGAAATTCCCAGATAATGGAGGGCCCCGCGTGCACCGTGGACTGAGGTGATCGGTCGCGAAAATTTTTCCCGTGTCTCGTATCTCTGCGGGAAAGACAGAAGTGGAGAAGGTGGCGGAACGGAAGGAGGAGGAGGAAGAGACAGCTACGAGAGAAGGAGAAAGAGAGAGAGAGAGAGAAAAGACAGATTAGGTTAGGCTGAACTCACGTTCCCCCCTCCCTCTCCATTCCTCTGCTGTGCAGTGTGCGGCAGCAGAGCAGACCAGGGCGCTCCATCTCGCTTCGATGTGCACGCCCGTTTCCATCTGATTTGTGCACGCTCGAGGGACGAGGACGGCATGACGGAGAGGGAAGAGAAGAGATCGAGGAAAGAGTGGTGCGAGGATCCGCGGAGAAACGCTGGAAAAATACAAATGCCGATCGCCGATGGGATTTCGGTCGCTGAATCGACGGCGGCGGTCCACCACGTACCCCTCACCGTCACCGGCATGTCTCGTCTCGTCGACAGACTTTCAGGTTAGTGCGCTCGTGGTTACACGCGTGTTGTAATAAGTGCTTTCCATTTACATGAAAACTCGGATAATTCTCACTTGTGAGAATGACGTCGTTCTATCCTTTTTGGCAATTAATGAATAATAAAGACAGAATGACATCACAAGTGAGAATTATCTGAGTTTTGATGTAAACGGAAAGCAACTAATATATATATATACGCGAGTCATACATCTGCATCCGCGCTCGCGCTCGCTAGCGCGCTCGTGAATTTAGTCGGCGCGAAGTCGCATAGTCGCGTGTCGCGACAGTTCGCACGAACGTTTCCACTCTGGGGTCCCTCCACCTCCCCCCCTTCCCCCCGACCAGACGAGACGGTCTTTCTGTTCCCAGACGGAGGTGTCGGAGGAATTTGTCTGCGATTTTTATGCGATTTTCTATACGCGCCTCTGAATTGCACGGCTCTTTATTCGTTACGAACGATATTTGGCTTTAGAAGTTCAAATATAATCAAATAATGCGTTTCTCCCGATCGTTATTCGATTATATATAAACTTCTAAAGCACGTACGTGCTTCGTTAACGTTAAAAAGGACCAAATATCTTTCGCAACGATAAAGAGCCGTGCATTTAAGAGGCGCGTATAAAAATTCCTCAGACGACACCTTCGTCTGGAAGTGGGAACAGAAAGACCGTCTCGTCTTGTCTTGGGGAACATGTAATATTATGTCACGTGTTGCACAAAAGTAGAAAGAAAAGCGTTTCAAGATCGCATCGATGTATTTTTATCGTTTATAAAAACGTCAACGTTTTTAACCGTCTCGTCAACGATAGCTCGTAGAGGTTGTCTAAAAAAAAAAAAACGTTATTATATAATAAAAAATGATGGTTTAATTCGATCCAACTGGCCACATTTACTGAATCGTAATCCTCGCTCCGTGAATTACGATTCAATAAATGTGGCCAGTTGAGTCGAATTGAACAATCGTTTTTGTTAGTTATTATTAGCGAAGCGAAGGGTTTTATTTTCTGGTTATTATAATCTTCGAAATTTGAAGGTATCGGTACGCGAGAGCTGTACGATCTACCGCGCGGTGTTAAATGGAAATGTATGTAGCGAGCAGCGCGGAGTAGACAGAATAAAAAAGGCAGAACCGTAGACGACGACACTGTAGAGTTTGTGCGAGACACAGTGTTCCCATACGTCTAACGATCTTTTTTTTCTTCTACCTTCTCTTTACTTCCTCGGATATTCGCGGTACAAGGCGCCAGCCGTCGCTTTTTTTTTATATATGTAAATGGTCCGATTCGAGTATAAAAAAGTGTGATGATGACCGATGCATCCTGAATTTCATTAAATGTCCGAAGTGTAACAAGAACTTAAAAAAAATTATATCAAGTATCTGTATTTTGTGATTTTTGATTAAGTAAATTAACGCAGAGAGAGAGAGAGAGAGAGAGAGAGAGAGAGAGAGAGAGAGAAAGAGAAAGAGAAAGAGAGAAACGTAGGCACGCACATATGTACGTATATATCAATGCACGTTCGTATATTACACGTACATGGCAGCAGACAGACAAATGCCGACAGACCGATACCGGATAGACAGAGAAAGAGAGTGTGTGAGAATGTTTCAGAATTCACAGTTTAATCCAAAGGGAATGATTCTACGTAAAAAAAGTGAGTTTAAATTTTAAAATACATTTATATATATATATATATATATATATATATAAAACTGTTTCAAGAAAAATGACTTTTAAAGTTTGCCGAGTATAAATTCTAAAGACTACATAAAAAGAACGTTTCATTCGTCAGAAACTATTGGATGTAAAATATTTCTAATGTAAGGAATAATATATAGAAAAACAACTTTGCATCTGAAATCGGATTGTATCATGCATTTGGGGACACTTGTGTGCATAGTCGTATTACAAAATTAGAAAAAAAAAGGATTTTCTGATGTAATCCTTTGGAAAGTTTGACTTCCTTGAAATATCGGGTTTGAAGAGGATTTTGAAAGGTTTCTTTCATCGACAGAAAAAAATGTGCGATATTTTCTCGTACATTTCTAAAAATATATATGTGCATTAAAAATTAGAAAAATGAATAACAAAATGTTTTCTATGAGCGAATTGATACGGATCAAACTGTTTACATAATCTTATATCATATATAGTATTATGTATTACATATATTGAAATAAAAGTTTTATATTGCATGCTATTTGACAAATTTAAATAGATGTCCGAATATAAAGCCGAGTAGAGTTCAAATTGCTGAAAATCCGCTTACGCACATACGCACGCACGCACACACACTTGCGAGAATTGACTATAAAATACGGTAAAGAGCACTAAAACAAAATTGCGTAATATTTATAACGATTTATTGATAATTCTATAATGATTTCGCCCATCTATTTTTGTATTTAACTATAATTCAAATAGATTCAAGATCAACCAAACTACTTGAAAATTTATAGAACCAGTATTAAGATCGTAGAGAAAAAATTGCGCTAATAATTTGTAACATTTTACATTGTCGCAAAATCGAATAATACGATTTTTCTACAAATTCTTTTTCTCCGTGATAGAAAGTTGCAACGTCATACAATTTTTCGTTGTTGGCTGCGTTTCGATTTCAAATGGATTGTAAAATGTAAAAATTAATTTCTAAACCCTTCTTTATTTTCACTTTCACATTATCGCGTGAATTCTCCAGCACGGTCACCCCGGGCTATGGTTCCCCATACTCAACTGCTAAAAAATTCCAACATTTTTCGGGCTTCCGTATCATCACACACCCACCATCTCGATTTTATTGAGAATCGATATTTGGCGCGAGTCCAGTTATTCAAACGTTTGACAGTTTTCATATTTTGCCTCTAGGAATTAATCGCTCGTCGTAATTTTTTTTCAATTACATCTTTAATTCTTATTTTAATTTTATGTTAGCTTATAAATATAGTACATACGTCTCTCTTATTAAAAAGATCGGAAACACGTTCTCTTCTATTCTACTTATTACAGTCTAAAACGCACACAGGTTTGAATAATCGGTTTCTTTTTACCTCTACAAGTTTCTTTTTATGTAATTCGTCGCGTAATATTTTGATATAAATTAAAGCCAGCATTAAATACGCGTGTAATAATTCACGTGCTACATGCTATCGAGGATTGCTCTAGACATCTCCACGCAAATTTCAAACTATCGTCCATGCGTGCTAGCGTGAAATATATTTCTCCCGTCCCTATCGAGCTAATCTTGCCGTTAAAATATATTATAAAGAATACATAGTAATAAAGAATCATATTTTATTCAGTGTTTATAAATATTATTTTTATATACTAAATCTTTATATTTTTTGGGATATGGATTATATTTTTAATTTAGTGTTAAATGATATTATTCAGTATTCACTGACTATTGGAGTTTTGTGCTGGATTGCATATAGCAAAATTTATAGTTACAGTTTTATTTATAATTTCATTCAGTTAATGATTCGGCTAACGAGGGCCTTGGCAAAAATCGAAACTAGTATCACGCGAATATCCTATCTATGAATGTGATCGTTCTCTCCTTCCACTCTTTCATACATACAGAAAAGTATACAATGTAAATATTTTATTGCACGGACATCTGCGCTTATATCGGTTTTTTTACAAACAAATAATTCTTCAGTTTAATTTTATATTTATACATTTTTTCTTTTAAAACTAAAAACTAATTTTATTTTTACATATCGGTAATGCATGGAATAGATGAATAAGCCAATGCTGGAGTACGCATAAATTGCATACGTCGTTCCGTTTCGCCAGATCAAGATTTTCGATAAATACTTGCGATATGAGGTTTGCAAAGCGAAAAAAAATTCTTATCAATATCTAATATTTTCTTACATACTATGTACGTAGTGACACGAAAATAAATTCGGTCGCGTATTGTTTGCAATGCATCATTATTTATTTTAACTCACTCTCGATTGATATCTATTATGTGTTTGTGCTGTGCGCGTAAGCAAGTAGAAATGTGATCGATAAATAGGAAAATTTGGATAGGATGAAATATCGTAAAAGCGCTTAGCGGAATTTATGGATAGACCAGGAAAAGGAGACGCGCGAGTCGTGCCGACCCAAGCCGAACGGTTGGCCCCTTAAGGAGGGAGTAAAGAGGGCAGGCAGGGGGTGGTCTCGTCCTATGCCACACGAAACACCTGGCTTTTCTATGTCTGTCCATACTCTCGCCCTCTATCGTCTCGTGCCTCCCGATCTTTGTCATATTATCCCAAACTGCACCGGCACCCTCCTGTGTGCCCATCCGCCTTCCCCATTGGCGTCTTTACACATCAAGCGGCTCGTTATGCGCTGCCTATGAAGCAAATATCTATATCCGACAGTACTACTCAATTAATCCGGCTGGCTGACGGAAACGGAATGAAGTAGTCGAATTGCGATCTATATTTTCTACCCACTGCCATTCATAAGGAAAAAAGTGTAATATTTCGTCAGAATGAGGCAACGATACCGAATGATTCTAATTAACATATCGTTGATCGATGTATTAGGTTTTTAAAAACAATCAGATAAGTTTGCAAATATATTTAATATTTGTTTAACGTTAAGAAAAATGTAGAAATAATATATATCTACGTATTTATCTTATATACAATCTTATGTGTCACGATTTTTATAAACATATTTTCATCGCTGCTTTTATAGGCCGCGACACCAATGCAGTTTCGAACAGTCGGAAAAACGTAGCACGATATGTCTCGCTCGCGTCGGATCACGATTTCTCGATTGTCGATTACACTGTTACTTGTAGGTAATACGGCTTTTGCATTGGGGAGGGACGGGAGGGGAGCTATGCATATAAACGCGTAGGCGCAGCTCTAAAAAACAGGCTTTGAGCGATGAGAACTTGATGAAATCAAGGCCGGTCACGCGATGCTTCGGAAAGATCGATTTAACAGTACGTATGCGGATCTTTTATTGATTTATTTATCTGCATATCGAAGCAACCTGCCGAGTTTTTAAAATCGATGAGGATTTTTACGTTGACTTTACATTATAACTGCAGTAATTAAATATTAAAGATGTGTTCTCATAATATTAATTACGTTGTACTTATTGCAAAAGATTGCAATAACTATCCGAACGAAAAGATAAATAAAATATAAAGTTGACTATTATTTTATCTTTTTGTTCAGATAATTTAATAATCGTAAAAAGACATAGTAATCTGTGTAACTCGATGGCGATACGATGGAATTTTGCACATAAAGAGCCGCGAAACTGGCAGAAATAATATAAGAAGGCATGTTTGTTCACTTAAAAAAATTTCAAATATATATAATCGATACAGTATATTGAACATTTAACTGTTTAATATACTATATACTGATATAAAAGCATATCACGGTAAAATCTGCAACTTTACATTACGGTGAAATATTTCGAACATTACATTAAAAGATCTGGGAAATTTGGAAAATGTTGAAAGTCTTGATCGTTTAGAAATAAAAGACATTTTTAAATTCTTTAAAATATTTGCCCTTTTTTAATATTTTTATATTATTATTTTAATTTATTCTCTATTTTGTAAATGGATAGATAAAAATCTTGGTTTGTAGAATTTTGAGATATTCAAGATTTTTATCAAAAGATTGAAGAATTTCCGACTTTGAATTATATTTGAAGGAACTATGTTGAATACTACTTGAAATTTGATACGGAGAATTGCGAAATTTTTGGAGAGATAGCACAGGACACCGTTTACATTTTTGCTTGGTCCGCAGAGAATCGAGTTCTTAGGGAGTTCTCTCTTTAATCTTTCTACCGTCCAATTATTTCAGGCTGATTGTACCGCAGTAATATCTATAGTAGCAGGTATGCACTTAACCAAAATCTTTCCATCATAATTTTTCGGTTTTTTTTTTCCCCCGTTCAACGATAAGTCTAATTTGATTTATTGGTAAGCAACTCTTGTTTCTTGTTTTTTATACAAATGTGTGTTACAGTTATTAAGTAATTTTAAATAATTTTAAGACATGTTCAGATTGCTGATTTATAACATATTAATATAAAAGCATGAAATCTATATAGTTAAAATACTTTTTGTTATTTTATTCAGGGTATTTAAATTCGAAATAAAGTAACTTTGTTTTCAGTAAAGACAGAATATCTTAAAAAATTTGATGTTTTTATATAAACTCGTTATCTCACTTTTAATAAAGTTTTCAAAATAGAAGTCTGTAATATGTTGTTTGTATTTATTTAGCAACAATTTTGTAGGTAATTTATTTATGATGAATAAAATTTTTATTCGTAATCGCACCGTTTAAAAATTACGGTATTTTAGACAATTTATGAAGGATGAAATTTGAGCAACTTTTAAGATACCTAGAATTCACTTTACCCAAGGAAAAATAATTACAATCACACATGATTCTGAAACGTATCAGAGATTTTCTGTACTTCATAGTCAGGCGCGATTATTTCTTCAAAATATTACATTCTTTTATGGCTAGAAATACAAAGATACAAGATTATTGCTATTACAAACTACTACAAGCAAAGTTATTAACATTTTCTTCATTAAACTTTTTTGAAAAAGTAGGAACAAGGTGGCGAGTTTATGACGGTAAAATCTGACGACGAGCGACGAGAGAAATTGACATTTCTAAAAGCACAGGAATTCCGGCAAACAAACTTGAACGCGAAATTGGAAATTTGATTGTTTTATGAGACTGTGCGGTCGCCGTCATTTGCATCGTTTGTATTGTGAAAAATAGCTGAAATGGAAAGCATGGACAAGTTACCTACATCACACCGGAATATCTTACTTTCGCCCATAGCACAGCTGGCTATCGTTATTGTAGCAAACCGACCGAAGTCTCATTCTCTCTCTGCTGCCATTTATCAGTTTTGGTCCTCGTGATTCTTTTCTTTCTCTCGACCGAAACAATTACCGTCCGCTTTGTGATGATTGTTGAAATACTTAGAAAAGAATGTTTTTGCCAGTCGAGAGTTATTATTATTAACGCTTTGAAGTCGCCGGTGGTTCGATCAGTTGAATTTTGACGATCAACTGTATTAAAATGTGCGTGGGAAATTTGATCGTTAAGCAAATATTGTTATCATTGATAATTAAACTGATATTTATAATGTCATAATTTACGTATCGTTTAAAAATAAATATGTATTCAGCTTTTACTGAACTTTTTGAAATAACCGATATTGATAGTAAATAAAGTTACGATTATACGAATTATGAATCGCGATGTAGCAAGTGGCGCGTGGCGCGTGCCGCGTTATATTTTGTAGCACGTAAATGATAGGATAGCGACGCTGTCGCATACGCGGACGGACATTTTAGGTAAACCGATCAATTTTGTGATGAAAAAATGATCGAGAAGGTACACGTGTTTTACCGCCTGTACGGGCGCGGCATGCACGACAAAAAAAAACTATAATCGCGCACAGGAGGAACCATCTGCGGCTTCGAAAAGCATGATGCGGACCATGTGCCGGCTGCCAACGATACTCAGCTTGCGTAGCCCACCGCGTTAAGTCGACTGCTCCAAATCCGCCTTCTTGTATATTATACGTTACATTGACGGAAAATAAAAGAAATACGAAGGAAATTTTATGATAAACGCGGTAACGCTCCGAAATCATTCGCCTCGCACATATCGTTGCCATATAAAAGCCGATTTGGAAGATCGATTTTACCATTCGGTTTTCTATTCCGCGAGTTTACGCCGATAAATCGATAGCTCGTCAAATTAAAATTTTGCAGCGGACTATGAACAAACAAGTTAAAGTTGTTTAACGATATAACTCCAGCGATTGTATTAAACATAGAATATTTTTTATTATTATGTACACGCACGCACGCACAGGCATTCGCGCATTTGACCTGAAATTAACTGAAAAATGTTTCGTCATCCAGTCATTTCTCGAAATTTAATTCGCAAAAAATTCAACTCGGACATTTTTGTTAAGAAAAAGTTAATTTTAAATTGACCAAAGAGTTTGTCATCCGATAGTTTTGAGGAACTTCCTCTCCTCATTCCTTTCCCTTTCTCCCCTTGTTCCTCTTCCCTCTTCTCTTTCTCTCTTTTCTCCCTCCTCTCTTTTTAAGTTTAGGGCTGAGAGGGGGGAGGAAGGTCGATGCGTACATACATTGAGATCCACTTCCACATCCGCAGAAAACTTTATTCGGTTTATTGAATGGCATGTTTCCAGCTTTCGGATTTAATACCGTACGCGGCGGGCAGAAACATTTGCGTGAGAATATAGTGAAATCCGGAAGTAATTATCACGCAGTAACCGGCTTCGACACAATCGCGCCAACGTGAGTGACGTATCGCTCATGCATTTTCAGCGATTCCGTCAATCTTGCTCCCGATTACCATTTTTTCGCCATTCATATCATTTTACTACGATAAACGTGCATGAAAAATGATATCGCAGCATGTAATACGTTAAAACTAAAAAGTATACGTTTTACAGTTTCGTGTATTTCCCTCTCCTGTTGGCTCGCTTAATTTTTATTTTTAAATATTCCGAGCATTTGATATTTTATTCCGATTTGATACTTTCCAAACATATGGAATTCTAGAAGGAAAACGACTTTCCCAATCAGCTACACAATCACGTTTTTACAGACATACGACACACGTGTGCTCGCCTCGCAAAAGGAAATTGCGCGTTCCACTCGCCCGTTCTACGTCGCGGCCATTACAATTTCGATCGAAGATCGCGAACAATATTGCGGAGAGCTAATTGATCGTGCGACACGATTGCAAAACGATATTACTGGCGGTATACGTAAAAAAAAAGAGGTGGTAGAAGCGGGCGCGTGCCAGGGCCGGTCGGGGCCCATAATCGCCTCCGCGATGCGAGCGTTGCGAAAAAGCAGGTAATGGCGTTGAAGTGCATTCGGCAGCTGCTCGCCATGAATACCGACATGAATACCCGAGGTGGACGAGGTGGACATGTGCGATCCCGTCTTCTTTAGACACATGGCCCCGCCTATGAGTGCCCCCGAGCCTCCTATCGAGTGGAAAAGATACGTCCTGCTCTAGTCCGGCATTATATTATCGAGAGCGCGTTGCTTTTTTATCTATATCATCGATCAGCACGATCCTTCCACTCCTCTCGATACGCGTTTCGATTACTATCCCTCATTGAGAAAGGAGAAAAGAGAGAGAAAGAGTTGAAGGATCCTCGAGAGGGAGAGTATGACCTTTCTCGTATCCTTTTTTTTCCTTTTTAGATTTCCAGCAAACGTGTATTTGTAAAAAAAAAACGCGGAAATCACGGAGGCGACGAATGTTCGTAAACAGTTTTCTTCCGGCTCGCGGGCGGACGATGATCGATCGAGATACGGATTAACGTAGCGTGAAAAGCGATAATAACCGAATGGCAATTACGGATCACTTCCAATCCGACGATTTCTGTCGCGATGATATCGTTAAACGTAGATCCGTCAGCCACCTGGCAGAAACCGGCTGCGCGTTTTCTGCCTCGTACTTCGAAAACTGCGATATTAAGGACTTCGCCATTGTGCGTAAATTTTATCACGGGACACGATGAGTCTCGAGTATCTGTTCGAGTGCTTAGTTCAAAGTTTGGAGCTTGACCAGAGTAGCTGAAGCTCCCACTAGCTAAGCGTTGGGTAAACGGGAGCGTTCTTGTTTCTTCGTCGACATATCTCTCGGAACTTATAAATTTCCGTGTTTGGACGAGTCGCAGCTGGTGCCGGACCGGTCTCACTGCTATTCGGGACCCTTCTCTATCCGGAAAATTTCCGCTTCCCCCCTCTGTCCCGTCTTTCT
This sequence comes from Temnothorax curvispinosus, assembly GCF_003070985.1. Taxonomy (NCBI): domain Eukaryota; kingdom Metazoa; phylum Arthropoda; class Insecta; order Hymenoptera; family Formicidae; genus Temnothorax; species Temnothorax curvispinosus. Next base: position 24,327 of record NW_020215615.1, on the reverse strand, counting down.
TCCTTCATCCATCGGTAGCTGCAGCTTTCAAAAGACACGTGACTCTAGGCACACCCAAGATTTCTCGCGCATATATACTGTCTTTAAGGATCTTGAGGATCGTTGTCCGATGATGTACGATATAACACGCGACACGCGTGATACAACAGAACGCGTTTTCAAATAGTTGAACAGTTTCACCACGATTAGGGATAAGATCAAGTTCAATATGTACTTAAAAATCAGAAATGTCCTTCAAATCCAATAATCAAGTTTTATTTTCTAGGATTCGAGTAATATTTATAAGAAATAATATTTCATATGCTGTATCTGCGAAGTAATCGATCTCGATTAGTCGGTTTCGATTTTTAGAATGAGCACCTGTATAGAATTCGAGCAAAAGAAACGGATATCAAGAAGCAAAGGATTATAAATGTTTGATGGTTAATCCTCACTTGCTTACGTTAAATCTAATCTTGAATTTCCTTGTCGATTACTACTATATTGTCAGAGTCCATAATTTGAAACAATTTTCAGTATACATTCGATTAATTCTTTTGCTCACATAATTGAGCTTATTATGGAATTTGGTATTTTGAATTCTAAATTTTTTAATTGAGATGAATTTTTTCGAGATGGAAATATGCACCAAAATAAAATCGCACGTTTTATCCATTAAAATAATATTCGCCGCTCGTAGCTGAAGCGCGCGCGAGTCTGCGTGAGCGGACGTTACGCTGAAAAGCATGCAATTAGAAAATAACCTAAATTCAAGGCGATTCGCGATTCGCGTTAAGAATTATTTCACCAGTCGGTCGAAACGAGGAGAAACTTGAGCTCGAGAGGCGACACGACCGGCAGGGAAATGGCCAATTATTAGAAGGAACGTGGGTCGTACTTAAAGTCCACTACTAGTTAGGGCAAAGTACGTTTTTATCTCGGTCTCTTTCTCCCTCCCTCCCCGTTGACATCGTCTATTTCCTCCGAAGTTGAGCTTCGTGTACGCTTCGCGAGGAAAACGTAACGTTACGTGTAAATACGTCCTTTTCCCTCGTTTCATTCGACATGAGAAATTGCTCCGCATCACGGAGCAAAGGCTCGGAGATAACGAGATATCGCGGTAATGTGAGGTAAGGTAAGGTGCATTCGCAACTGCATACCGGATATCTCTCGCGCATTAATTCATCTATAATGTACTCGATGCCGGGACGATCTCCTGACTGCTTTCGATCTGCTATCGAACCTTGAAAGGTACGTGAAAAGTGTCGGTAACAAGAGTGACTAGTCGCGATTGAATATTTGAACGGCGATTGACGTCATACTCTTTGACGTAGGATTTCGCGCTCGTGCGTGTCGTGAATAGGCACACGTCGCGTGTTGTGTGCGATACCTACTTAGAAAAATTACTTCAATAGTTTTCTCCCGCGATGACAAAGATACAACGGTACCACCTATTACTTACGCAGTCCGTATCGTCCGTAAATTAAACCGTGATGAATCACGATGGAAACACGTACGTGCGATAAGATTCGAGAAAAGGTGCGTCGCCGACGGTACTTAGATCCGATTGCTTGACTTCTTACCTTACTTAATTGTAATTCTCGGATAAGTTAGCGGAATATATACTTGCACCTTTTACAACCTTTTTTCAGGACAAAAGAAGTAAATCGGATCTATTTACTTACCGTGTTCACGGCAATGTGTTTATTGGGACAAGGCCATTGTGTAAATATCATTAGCTATAATTGTTTTTCAAGTCTAATACTAATGTATTTATACATGTTTTTTTTGTGTGTATATATAATGAAGTTTGGTATGCGCACATTGTTTCTGTGAAAAATATGTTTATTTATATTTATTTTTATATTACATCTCTGCATGCGATGTCAGATACAATATGCGTATATCATATCTTATTTAATTGCTAATATACAGCAGTATAAAAATCAAGATACGCATTTGTAAAATATTCGACAGTGTTCATTTAATTAATAAGTCAGCATTTGTGCACTGATTGGGCAGAATCTGAGTAGAGTCGAAATTAATAATTCTCAATGATCATTGTCAATACTATACTCTGAATAAATACTATTAGATTATTGCACGTATACCTAATGTGATTTTTTTAAGTAAAATTTTAAATTGTAACTTTGTTTACAACATTTCATTAATTGAGATAAGCCAATAAAACGCAATACGGTTTCCCTGACGTAATACAAATGCGCTTATATCCTCATTAATCTGCATTTCTGGAAACGATCAATTGTCCCTAAAGACGCTTTTGACTGAAGTAAAGAAGTTTCATATTATAATTGGTCAATATTATGACTGTTTTTACGACGTGCGATCGAGCGTTGTCACAAAGTAGTACAACGCCATGTGTATTGACTGCGGTGTAGGTCGTCTCGTATATAATTTTTCATTGCGTTTGCTGATGTTCCGCACGATATATCTCTGTATTCTTTTATTGGTTTCGCCCCATTTGAGGAAAAAATAGTGAATAACGCCGGCCGCAGGCCACCAACGGTCACCTTTCAGTAATCTTTCTTGATGAAGAGTTCGCTTCGGCATGCGTTTCGGTGTTTTGTCAGCAAGCCATTAAGCGGGTCGACGATTGTCGTATAGAATCGACTTTTCATCACGTATTACAATCCACAAAAAAAGAAAAGAATCCCTTTTGTGCGAGAAGAGAGCTGCAAACATCCAATTGGCATGCTATATTTCTTTCCGTTAATTCATGGGGGATCCATTTATGCAACTTTTTTTTCACTTTCTCAACGGCTTGCAGGTGACGGGAAACGGTTGAGTAATGCACGCCTAGTTTTTCTGCGATATCTCGCATAGTTTGACGTGTGTCGGATTCCACTAAAATTCACGACTCATCACTGGTCAATGATGAACTTCTTGGAGTCGATTCGTTTTTCGAGGCTCATTTTCTGATCGAAATTTTTCGAACCAACACTATCTTGCTTGTCCGCTAATCGTATCTTCTGTAAATACCGCATTGATATTTATCGCGTATTATCTGGGCTATATCGTATCCAAGTAAATATGTTGAAACTCGTACAAGAAAAATTACGCGTTTTTATTGTTATCCATGCATTATGTTATCTTTTCATTCTAATTCGTTATGCATCAAATTGAGAGATGAAATAGCCTAGAGGTTTCTTTTTTGCAGTAGAATCGATCGATCAGATCTATAAAACATTAACTTGGCGTATTTATATTTCAAATATATTTAAAATTTCTTTTTTTTTTTTTGCTTTGATTAAATTGTTTATAAAAATGGAAAATCACAGAACTTACTAAAAAAAACAAAGTTATTATATTAATTGATATGACCTGACACGAATAGAAAAAGAGAAAGATTGTCATTTTCTCCACTGTATTGAAAATATGTTGAAATGTAAGTATAGGAAAATATGATATTTAAATTGGGAAATACGCTCTTTATAAACTCTAAAATTTACCGCGAACTTAAAGCATCACTGATTGTTATACAAAATTGATTCAACACACGTCATCAATGCTTTCACTATTTATGTATCAGATGTATATTTACATGTATATAGGTGTATGTATATGTGTGTATACTACAAGCGTGACACGTGTTATTCAATTTTCAACGTGTGACGATCTCGTACACTCTTATCATATCCTCTGCGAAAACTTATGCATATCAATTACAAGTATGCGAGGCTTGATCGCTAACTCTTACATCAGAATTTGCAGAAGGACGTCGCATGGACGACGTTTCTTACATATTCTTACATATATTCTTACAAATTCAGACAATATCTCTAAACGAAGAGCAAAACTGAAGATGCTTTTCATACAATATAAGATTCTAAACAATCGTTGAGCCCCGTTATAAATTTAATTCATCCAGCTATTATTGAGATCCGATAAGCATATATCGGCTCAATTAAGCGGCTCGCGTATAGATACTCGGTCTGTCTTGCTGTTGCCGCGCGTGATACGATCGTGTCTCTTGGTGGATTTTCAATCGTTTAATTTGCAACTTTACCACGATAAACCCAATATTTGATCGCGACACTTTTGTTCTTTCTAAAATCCTTATCTCGACTCAAATTCCTTTTAAACGATTGAAAATATTGACCTTTGAACGGAATAAAACTTTTTCAATACATTAAGTACATTAAAATAGTTATCTTCACGATTTTAATTCGAAAAAAATTGTGACGTAAGAAACCATGTGGAATTCCAGAGTTATACTCGGTTCTAAAAACTTAGAGGAATGATTATTTTATTTCTTGGGTTTGAAAAGGCATTATTTCCATTGAATTTTTTTTTCTTTTCTTTTCTTTCTAATGATTATAGGTATATATAATAACGCTTGACAGAAGCATAAGATCGTGGCGCGTCTTCACTCATTCGCTTACTCATATTTTCTCTTTTTCTCTCTCGCGCGCATAATTTTTTTTTTCTCAAAAAAGAATCCGTGCGAAACGGTTAAAGGCGACAGCGAGCGATCGAATCGAAAAGAGCGTACTCCACATTGTAAAGCGAATCCAACAGTCCTCACGCGGCCCAACAGCCGTCCCATCCTGCCTGTCATCGGCCTGGTGGGCCCGGTGAGGCCTGGTGGGGCTCGCTAGATCCCGAAGTCTTCACCCGAGATAAAACACATTATAAACGGCCGCCCGGGACGGGTATCTGGTTTCAGGGAAGCGGCGGCACGTGCGCCGGAGTTCGGGCCCAGGTGGTGTCGCTCGCGCTGCCGAGGAAACGCAAGAAGGAGAGGTCAACCATAGAGGATGCCGCGAGGCGGGCGGGGTATCATCAATCGAGGAGATTAGCTCGTCGGTGGCGAGGAGCAAAGTCCCCTGCGACGACGACAACGACGGCGTCGCCGGCCACCGTCATACGCCGCCTTACCTCTGCCATCTCCGTTATCGTAGTCATCGTCATTCGTCGTCGCGTCAACGATACCACCATCGAAGGGACATCGGCGACGGGGGCAGCGACGGCGACGGCAACGATAACGGCGACGACGATGGCGGCGATGACGAGAGAGACGAGAACGACGAGAACGATGAGAATGACGAGAATGACGACGACGACGACGACGAAGAAGAAGAGAAGGAGGAGGACGATAAGATGTGTCTCGAACGTCTCCATCCTCGCCTTCATCGGTTCTACGATCGGCGGTCTCCCGGAAGCAGCGGCGACGTCGATGCCGAAGTCGAGGTCCATCGAACCGAGACGACGACCGTCCATCCTCTCGCACGAACCTCCTCGCCTAACGCGACCACCGCCGTCGCTAACCCCTCTGTCGTCACTGCCATGGCGAGAGGATGCAAAATTCCGCCTTACCTCACGACTATACTACTTCTTTCCTACACTCTCTTCGGTATAGCAGGTTGGTATTGGCACGCATTATACTCGGACTCGTATTCGCGCACCTCGTGTTCGTGTATATATAGACAGACGCGACGCGGCTTACAATTAGAGGAATGAGCTACATTTTAACAGAATATCTTTAAAATTGCGTTTATACCCCTTATTTGCATTTATAAGCCACGTTGCAATTTGGCGGTCGTCCATATTATCGGGAACAAGAGAAGAAGGAGAAACGCCCACGGAAATAACGTGTACTTAAAGAGGATAAATTATCGTTTCGCATTACACGGTGAATCAGTCGCCCGTGTTACGTTCTTCGCCACTTGTTACGCTCGTTGCGCCACAATCTTACAATCTGTCGTTTTTCTCTCCTTTTTTCTCTCTCTCTTTTTTTTGTGAACAAGGCAGACAAAAGTGCTGCCGTACAGGAATATTTCCGTGCCGAGCGAAGCGCCTTCGCCCTCGCGACAAAGCGCTCATTTTATGCGCGACTTATACCAGACGATACGAGCAAATGTGTGTAATGTAATAGTACTCGCGCGTCACGTTGCACCTGGTCCCGACGTAAAACCGTCGAGATAATCGACGTTGGAGTATCGTTATCCGTTTCCCTGTTCCTCACGCCTCTCGCGTCGCGCTGCAATTACAAAGGCGCTCCGCCAACTTTAGCGTATGCCTGTCAAACACGCTTATCTTCCCCGCACACATCTGCACTCGCGTATTTATCTCTCGGTATACCGTAAAGACGAAGCGACTGGTACAATGAAATCTGAATCGCCAACCGAATAACGATGATGTGACGAGATGTAATTTTTAATCGTAAAACTCAAAGATGATTTTTAACTGTAAAATGTTTACCATGAGTAAAGTCAAAACGGTAAGAGAGGAAGAGGGGCGAGAGAGAGAGAGAGAGAGAGAGAGAGAGATTGCACGCGAGTTTCTCGTAAGGAAAAGATAAAACGCCGCGCCTGCTCGATAAACTGGAGCGTACGGAGCGTGAAGCGTTGTCGGGGTGTGGAAACGGCAGATTGTAAAATTACAACAGGTGACGGACAGCAGCCACGCGCGGGACAGATGCAACCATCACCGCCTTAGCTGTACTTTGCAGCTTTGTGTACAGTCTCGCGCCTGCGAGATGCACGCGCTCTCATCCCCCTCCGTCCTCCCCCGCCTCGCCTCACCTCACCTCACCACACCTCACCTCGCCTGGACTTGCCTCGACTCGACTCGACTCGACTCGCCTCATCTCGCCTCGCCTCGCCTCACCTCACCTCACCTCACCTCACCTCACCTCAACTCAACTCAGCTTACCTTACCTCACCTCAGCTTACCTTACCTTACCTTACCTCACCTCTCTTCATCTATCCTCTCCTCCTGTCCTCTCCTCATCTCACCTTGCCACACCTCGCTTCACCTCGCATCTCCTCTCCTCACTTCGCCGCACCTCGCTTCATCTCGCCTTTTCGCTAGGGTGGCCACCGCCACCGAAGCCGCGTGCGTAGATGTTTGGAAAAAAAGCGAGGGTGTGTGTAAAAGAGCGAGGAAGAGCACGGCCCCTGTCCATTGTGTTCAACGAACCTGGAAAAACCGACAAAATTCCTCTGAAGCACCTTCAGTAGTTTATCCGGTTATTCGCCCGCTCTCAATAATGGAACACTCGTCAGTCGTTAATTATCTTCGATACAACTGATTATCTGTATGGAATGCGAAATGATACACTTTATTATATAGTCTCTAGTAATAATAATAGTAATGAAAGAAGTAAACTGTGTGTAATATGTACAATACTATTGAAGTGGGCAAATTTGAAATTGTTAAACTTGAAATATTTTCTGATAAAACGTTTGCGCGAAAGAAAAAAGCGTTGTACACGATGTAATCGCCATGCAATGTAAATGTAAGAGGACCTAATGACTTTTGTGTTTTATCAACAGATGCCTGCTCGTCGCGTTCAACGCCGAAACCTAGGCCGCCGACGCCGACGGATCGGCCGAATATCACATTCCACATGTACGCGTGTCCGCCGGATTACGCAGAGTGGTATTGCTTGAACGGCGCCACGTGTTTCACCGTAAAAATCGTCGACTCCCTCCTGTACAACTGTCTGTGAGTACGGCTCCATCTCGAAACTATGCGCCCACCCAACAAACGTCGGCCGGCAATAAATTCGCCATGAAAATTCCATTCCGCGGATTTTCCTGCGGCAAAAAAAAAAATTCCGCAGACTACGGCGTGACAATCGAAATCTTTGAAAGTGTCCTGACATTTGTGCGAGAGCACGTACGGGAGTATTGTGACCCCGGTCTCCATCGGGCGCCTCACTGTGCGACGCGACCACGAACAATCGCGGCGGTTCCGGGCGAAAGAGCCACCGAGGGAGAGACGGCACCACTCGCGTCGTTTAGCCGTTAATCTGTGACTACGCGACCTCGGCACGTACGTTGAAATTCCTGTCGGCTCGTATTTGACTGACATTTTTCTCAAACTCGCTACCAACGCTTCTTTCGACTCGATCTGTATCGACGATTTCTCTTTTTTTTTCCTCTTTTTTTTGCTTTTTTTTCACGAATACGGTAACTATCGTTCGATGGCGATTCGATGCATTTGCAAAATTAATGCTGGAGGTTGCAGCGAGGTTGAATTTAAATATCGCGATTGGAAAAAAAGTGTATCGAGTAATCGGATTAACATCGGGATAGCATCGCGAGGAGTGCGGAGCAGCACATCGTGCTCACTCAACCGTACTATTTCCCACGGTGTTTGCTTTGTCGACCGCGATCTGCCGCTTGAACCGAAGTCCGTCTCTCATCTCGCGCTTGTCGCGTCCGATTTCAATTAATCTAACAGTCATATTTTCTCGTGAATTTTTAAATACCGCATAACAAATTTTATCAAATGCGGTCTAGTAGTAATAAAAAGAGCCTGTAAACTGCAAACGATTGATTGCCTACATTTTTAACCCTTAAATGCCACCCGGGGTCCAGCGGACCCCAGACCCTTTAGAATGATATATTTTCAAATGTTCCCCCCAAAAATGGAGCTCATGCTCCCATTGATGATAGTTGAGTGATTGACCTACCCGGTTGTACACTTAGCAGTACTCAGTTTACTTAATTTTTTATACTATGTTGAAATTAAAATTTTAACAATATAAGCATTTTATTCTCTTTTCTAAGCCTTGAACAACATTTTCATAACTAAATATCAAAAAATCAATGAGTAGGGAAACATTTTTCATGCTGGGGTCTTTCAGACCCCATGTGTCATTTACGAGATTCTTGAGAGGTGTGGCATTTAAGGGATAATATACATATAGTTATATTTGCGTGGTTTCACGACGAAACTGAGAAACAGAACTTAAGGGCGGTACTCGTGGTCCGATCTTATTCAAAATCGTCTCAAGTTTGGTCATGGGCGGTCTTAAGATTTCATCCAGCCAATCAAGTGACCCGTCTTGAGATTGTATTAAGGGGGATGTTCGCTTAAAATTACCTGAAAAATAGGCAATTTTTTGAAATTTTTTTCTTATAAACGAAAAAATCTAGAAACTTGTAGTTTTGCATGCGTATTTGTTACTGTTTTATTATTATTTTTATATGAAAATAATTAATATTTATTAAACTATAAGGCGCGATCGTTTCGAAATATTTGTCCTCGATGGTTGCCATGATATGTCAAAAACTAATAAACCGATTAACTTCAAATTTTATACAAAGATATTCTATATATATATATATATATATATATATATATGTATCTTTATATCTCCTACATAAATTATAGAAATATTATTAATATTTTTATTTTTTATAATAATTAAAGTAAAAAGATTTGGTAAAAAATTTAATTTTTTCTTTAACATGCCATTATCTTTTTTGCTTAGCTTTTTATGAACGATTGAGATGGGATATAGAGACAAGCCCACTGATTAAAATAAATTTTAATTTTTTTCTTTATTTTTATTCAATTAGAACCGGCAACCATCGAGGGTAAACAATTCGAAACGGTCGCACATTGCACCTTACATTTTAATAAATATTTAGAGTTACTTTTTATACAAAACGTGATAGAGAGAAAAATTATGAAATAGTAACAAATGCGTATGTAAAACTACAAGTTTCTAGGGTTTTTTCATTTATGAGAAAAAAATCCTAAAAATTGCTTATTTTTCAGGCTTTGAACGAAAGTTTTTTAATTCTTTTAAAAGACCCTTTTAAAATCTTAAATAAGATCAAGCTATAAATGAGTTTTTTATTTTCTTTTTACGAGCAGTAACGCGTGAAATTGCGATCGAGTTGAGCGGTAAGGAGATATATCGGAAGGATGTCGATCGTCAATCGATAATCTTAAAGTAAATTTCAAAACGTGAATGGAGGATTAATCGATCAATGCCATCTTTGTGAAAAAAACGAAGGGGATAATACATCGAATAATGTTGCGTGCGATCGAGCATCAACACACTGCCGGTCAAAAGTTTCAGGCCATTTATTGGAAATGTTTACTATATAAAATGAAATCAAACTTACGTATTATAATTTAATATACTTTTATTATTTTGTTCATTATTTTATAATAAAATAAAAAATAATATAAAATAAAAATTCTACAGAAAATATTTATTACAAAATGAAGAGTATTAGAAACTAAAAAGGGATAGGCTATATTTATTTATTCAAAACTCGTAAACGTAAATGTTCGTGTTTTCTTTTCAATCTTGTTCAATTAATTGTACTGGCGAGGCTCAGATTATCTGAGTATTATTTAAAATTGATTATATCACATAATCAACGCACTCGGTAAACCAATCTACTTGATCAACTAACGATTGTTTTAACTCTCGCTTATAAATAAGTTCAATTAAGTATTTATTAATTGGCTTTCGATATAAATACATTTATCTGATTACCGGTATTTGGAGTTTAAACAGTTGGAGTTTAAAGAGCATGCTTCATATTTTTCCGTTATTCGAATTATGAAAGAAAAAGGAAACGTATATGAATCACGTATTTGTGATGATTCGATAATATCAATTAATGAAGTTATGATATTTTGCTTCGCAGATGCGCCAATGGATATATCGGGCAAAGATGCGAGTTTAAAGATTTGGATGGTTCCTATTTACGTAAGTAGACTCTTACTGTTCTTGATTCTTTGAATAACTTTGGCGATGCGATACGGGGATAGTTTCCGAAAATATTCCAGTACTGAAATGTAAATGACAGTAAAGAATATATTTCATTAATGATAGACATTTCCAGAGGAAATTACACTTTCCTCTTACATCTTTTATACATTTAACAATGTTTATAATTCCAAAACTAAAAACTCATGCTCTACATTTTTTTTTCCAAAAACAGTTAACTTTACTCGTATAGGTGCAAGATAACATCCTAGCTTTAGAAATTTACAAAATTACAGTATAAAACTTTTTTATTGATCAAATGCTGCACAAAATGTTTCACAATTAAAGATAATTTTAGCTCTTATCTTTATCTAGAAGATATATGGAATATTATCAACCTTTATTTAATTGTAAATTATCCAAGAGAAGAATGAAAATTGAGATATAACGTTTAAATATAAAGTACACTCCATACGAATAATTTTGTTGAAAAACCATGCAAATAACGTAGGTAGTGTTAAGAGCGATTATTGAATCGCATTATCAAAGTTATTGGAATATTTTATCCTTCGTCCGAATATTATTTAAGAAAATACATTATTTAATAAAATGAGAAATAAAAATATCATCCTTTTCCTTGACAGCCTCACGGCAACGAGTAATGTTGGAGACAGCCAGCATCGCCGGTGGTGCTACAATAGCAGTATTCCTCGTCGTTATCATTTGTATAACAGCTTACATCCATTGTAAGCGGAAACAGAAGGAATTACGGTCGAGGTAATTAATTGTTCATTATCCATTATCATTATTTCATTTGTAGCAAGGAACTCGGTCGCAGCTTTGACTTCTCGGATGGAATTCGCGACCTTATTGATACGGATTCTTTACGGACTCCCAGCAAATATTACATTCGGCTTTTTTCTTCTCGTTGCAGCAATAACTGCGTCGACACGGTGGATGGTCCTGGCCGAGATCTGGAGCTAAGGCCGTTCAGCAATCGCTCTCTTATCTTCATGGCCAAGAATACTAACAGCTCGGTAAGATAAAGCTCGAGTCTCTATCGAGGCACTATCAATATATTAACGCCGTATAAATAACGAAATGCAGATAATTTGCAACGATCACAGTAATAATAATACATCATCCGAAATATATCTCCTCTTAGGCGACGATAGAGCAGACGAGAATGCCCAACAGATATTGTCCAGAAACGGAGTCGACGAGGATGGCATCCATCAGCGAGAGCAAGCACTCGAGCCAATAGCGAATTACGTGACGCGTCGTCTGTATACAACGTTTTGCCGCGATGATTCGTTATCGGCGACATACTCGAGATGTACGAATGATCGTCGAGTGAACTGCTCGATTAGCTGAAGGTAGTTTGAGACAGCAGCGGCCTTTAGTAGCCTTTATTAGCGAACTTGTTGGGAATATACCAATTGTTTGATTCAGCGAGTGATGAACCATCTTAACACGGTGCTGAAAAAAAAATCGAGCACGTAAATCAAGCACGTTAATAATTTCTCTGAGCTCATGGCACGCACCGGCACGACGATGCCGGGCTTTCTTCGATTATTATATCGTTATGTCGAGACATTCCCGTATTGTCGCACTCGTGTCCTCCGTTTGATCGAACGTTTGACGCTCGTCGATTATCATGTATTCCTTCTACGAACGAACATCCCGATGAACGATTTGCGAAGAATAAATTTTTCATCCAAGTCTAAAAACGAAAAGGGACTTTGCACGAATAATGTGACGTTCGAAGACGAAACATTTCCGTAGATTCTTCTGTGAAGGTGACAGATTCGCGACCATTGAATGTTGTTTTTATAGCAAACGTTTGTATAGTATCGCGTCTTATTGTCATCACTCACTATCAACGAAGAGAAAGAGAAAGAAAAAAAATAATACACGCATCAGTTGCAAAAGTAGTGCCTTTCTGCTCTCGTTTGTAAGAAAGCAAATAGTTGTGGTACACCTGATCAAGAGAGATCAAATAGGAAAGGGAGATAGAGAACGAGAAAATCGCCCGTCTATTTCTCTCACTAAAAATTCGCGACGAGCGTCGTTCAATTTGCTAACCGTGTTATGAGCGCAGGACGCTGATACACGCTAGTGACGAAATCTTCTTGTAAAACACGAAAATTAATAGCTGTAAAGCGCTGATAGTAGACAAGGTAATTGTCCTTTGATCCTTGGTACGTATGATACTCACGCTCGATCCTAACTCCGTTTGTTATTCGTGAAAGACATTAATCTGATATATCTCCGGATATATATGACGATGATAAACATAAATGCATTCTGTGAGATATTTCATATGTTCTTGTGTCGCAGAGGTCTAATACATCGCTAGTAGATTAACAGCAACTTGCATTGTACTTTCACCGGGCTCTTCCAAAGAATGTTCGCGAATGCGATTGAACGTACCATTAGTATCAAAGGGTTAATGAACATATGTGTCTTATGTAGAAGTATCTAAGATTTAAATCTAGATTAAATCCGATGTCTTACCAGAAAGCAATAGTTCCCTAAGCACATATGAAGTACATTTTGCCGCTAAAAATAGAGATGCTATTTATTACTAATCAGTTAGAAAGTCTATTGACGTCAGATCGCCATCCGGCGTTGTACTGTTACATATTGACAAATATTTTCTCAAGACGTTTTGCTCCTGTAACGCGAAATATCGTTTACCAAATCTTAGGCACACAAAAATGACGTACTTATAGTGAATCAATTTTCATTTCCACATCTGTAAGCGGTAAAAATAAAAAGGGGAATTTAAAGCGCCGTTAGCTATTATTATAAAGTAGAGCAACAAATAAAGTAGAAGACGGTAAATTCAATGACTTTGTAAGCGCAGGGTTATAATTTGCTAACCTCGTGATAGAAAAACTGCAACTACATAATTTACCTCGTCTGTTTACACGGAAGAAAGTTAAATATGAAATTCAAAGAATTTCTAGCACTTTTTCGTCCTATTTATATCTCGATTCCAGAACAATTAAATGAATACCGAATGATATACGCGTATATCATTTTAGATATTAATTCCGATTAATTATCGTTTCTCATTAGCATTCGTCTCATACGTAAAATAAAGGAGTAAACATGCCGGCATTGTTAAATTATTTGGCAAACTCAAGGAAACTGCTATATCGTCTAATATTAAATTATATATTGATCATGCGCATCGTTCTCTCTTGTTTCGTTATTTATTTATTTAGATGAAAGGCTTGGTCTCCAATTACATACACAATTGCAACCAGATTTATCATTTTTCTCACATTTCACTTTTCTATTCGAACCTTTCCAACTTTCCTTGATTCATGTAGCCTTAAAAGTGTTTTGTTAACAATGCAATAGAGTGGAATTGATGTGTATATTTGGAAATATCTCATCGCGTAGAAAGCTGAGCCTCCTTGTCACTTTGTCTCAGCTTCTTGTAAATAGTAAGTTATTTTATGTTAAAGAAAATCCCGAATCGTAAACTATATTAATTATTAAAATAAAAGCAACGTTTTCGTCGCGCCACGTCGTATTACGCTGTACTACGTTCCATCAGCCTGATACCTCATCGTACTACGATGCACTGCGCTTCAAAAGAAAAACCGAAATGCATATTTTTATAATTATATAATTCGTTAAAAGAACATACCTGATGGGGTGACAGAAAAGGTACTGAAGATATTGAACGATGATTCAATAGTAATTTGTATATTTGTAGATACTCTCGAGTAAAAAAAAAGAAAAACTTCCAAACATCTTGTTTCATCTTTTTCACATTAATCACCCACCCGTCGCTCGTCGCTTTGAGACACATTTAATAATGATAATTATGACAACAAACTGCTTTCTCTATACAAACTACTCAAGGTTTCTGCTTACTACAAAGAGAAAGAGAGAGAAAAAGCTTAAAGTAAGAAACGAAAGCGTGGCCTAAACATTTATAAAAGCGAATACAAATGGTATTTTTATTATTTATAAATAGTCCTCATTAACAAAATGTATTCTAATTTAATTTCCCATATTTCATATTGTACGTGGTTCCTAATTTATTATTACTATATATATATATATATATATATATATATATATATATATATATACATATACATATATATAATATACTATATAATAATAATGATGTATATTGTTGTTATTATTATTAGTATTATTAACTAATGTAATTATGACTATTTGTTTACTATTAGAAATTATTCTTATTATTTCAATAGAACTATTTAATAAGGACCTGTTTGTGAAAAGGAATGTATGAAATACACAGTATCGAAACGAGTGCTGAGAATAGAATGTGTGATTGTGTGCACTGTGTCAACATCCAAATCCAGAATGCGTATTTAAAGCGGAACCATCGGATGACACGAGAGGGAAAAAAAATAGCATTTGCTTCTAATTTCGTGCGTTTGATGCTATTTCTAAAGAACTTTGTCAGTAAAACATTCGCTGTAATACGTCAATATCTTGAAACTGGTACCTCCATTGTACGCATACATGTATAGCTAAACAGTAAAATTGACTGCCCTATATTTTGCACCATGTTATGTTTTCTTCTGTTTCCAAATCGAACACGACGATATTAATTGTTCCATAAACACAAATTAGACATGTGTAATTTGTTTCATTTGTATATCTGTATATATGTAAGAAATAATCTTGAGTTTCTTTTAAAAAGAGCTGGATGTATGTTTCATTATATTAAAAAACATTTTGTTACGCATAAAATAGATGTACTCTCGATGATCTTAGAGTTAAAAATCTCGGCGATATAAATCTAAGAAACATTTGTATTAGAAATTTTACATCTGTATTCAAGAGTAACGATTTTTTTTGCTAATTAAACTATCATGGTTAACAGCAAAAAATTTCTCAAATATTCTAGGAATTTCATTAAAAGAAAACGATGTTTTATAATAAAAAGAAACAAAAGAAATAACGATCAAAATTAAGTAATTACAATATTTGATATATTTATAGCAAATATGATGTACTTTGAAATACACTTTCCGTTAAAAATTATATAATATATTGTCGATTGCTAAATTCTGATACGTTACAGGTTTGTCGATGAATATGTCTCATAATTGTTTTGTCGTTGAACAATTTATTGTTGGAAGAACATTAGTTTGTGACATTGTAATTAAAAATACTCTATGATATTGACGAATTTGAAATCCTTGTCTCTTTCATGTCACCCGATGGTTAACTAGTATTTTCTACTAATCTAACGCTTTTTCCCGACTCGGCCGAATCCAGGCCGGTCAAAACGAGAGCCTTATTACGATTTGTATTTTGTAAATTGTCGTCGACAGAAATGATAAACGAAGCACTATGCTAAAACCAGCTTTGAGAGGGTAGCTAATTAATGTACCAGTGATGAAATTTTATTACATCAGGTAGCGTCGCGTATTGTATTCCGCGCGAAGATCACACAGATATTATAAAATAACGACACCAAAATAGCATCCAAAAACAATGATACAAATGCCGTTTCCACCGCACCATCGATAATTATCTCTTACGATATAGTTGAGGTAAATAGTATTATTTAAATTATATCATGTTGAGTTAATTGTAATTTTAGACGTGTAAAATAACGCTATTAAACGATGTCACGCGGTTTCTTCTAGCCGAACAAAATATATTCGTCGGTCAAAATTACTTTATCACTCAAAATTGCTAATTAATTATTAGAATTCAACAGTTTCAACGGATTCGAGTACAAACTTCCCGTTTCGAAACTTTACAGCTCGACTTTAATATATGACAAAATAAATTATGATATACTTTCCTTATTCTCCTTATTCCAAATTATACTTCTCGTCGATTTTTACACTGTAATTATGGATCTTGGCCCTGCGAAACTGCTAAGAGTCAGAATAAACTACGGTACAATCAATATTTCCGTAACGTTATCACTCTCAGTTTGCAATAATAATGTGTGATATCGCTCGTTACATTGATGAACACCTATTAGATATAATATAATTAGTCAATATCAAAGCAATAACGTTCGTCATCATCATCAGCCATTAATTCCTTGTTCTGTTGGATGGCACCGTTTTAGAGTCTTATTCGAAATTTGCGAATTCTCGAAGGGAGAGATGTATTCTGACCTTCATTCCGCGTCACCATCCGATGGCTGGCTCTTAGAAATGACAATCTTTTTCGTGCAATGCTCGTTCTTTTGAGCATTTTATGACAAAGTGGATAATAGCGGGTACCCTCATCCGACGTACTAAACCTTCATAGTATACTATATATCTTGACGTTAACATACCAAAGACATCAATTAATTTTGGACAAATTAGTTGTTTAGAAGGGTGAGAACAAGCGCGCGCGCGCGAAAGACAGAGAAAAGGAAAACGGCTAACAAATTGATCTAAAGTTACTAAACAGCATTTTGACGAAAAAAAAGAGATACCGATCGGCAATGTTGCATCAGAACATTGTTATTATTTTTGTAAAGACACCTTGTACATGTACTAACTTAGCGTGCTCTGTGGATGGAAACCTACGATATGTTAAATATTATCTATTATTATTATTATTGTATTATTATATTATATATTATTATTGCTACTATAATTACTTTTATCATCATTATTATATCAAAATAAAAACTATGAAATCTTGTTTGAAAATTTTTAAACAGCATATTGATGTTTCACGCGTTTCATTCGTTATCTTTTTTTTTATTAATATTTATTCTGACACACACATTCTGACGTATCCAGTGACGTTATTCTTGTGATATATTCGAATAATATCATTACAAAGTAGGAATAATACTCATTGAAACGATTTTATATCAACGTTTCTCCCGTAATGCCATTTTAGGAATGAAATTCAATTCAATATGCCGTTTATTGTGTAAATTGATCGGAATGTTATAGATATTCATCATTTAGATATCTCGTTTTACTACACTTTTCGCTGGATAACAACAAAGAATTTAAGGAATATAAAATGTAATTTTGGTCAAATCAAGTAAAAGAGACTGACAAAATGATCTGTATCTGTTATGTGTAATTCTTTTTGCAAAGAATCAACTCTTAATTATGTTTTAATTCGCGATCTATTTAAGTTACTATTTAGCTTAGTTATTTAGAAATGTTATTTCAAGCCTCTCTTTAAATGGAAATCGGGATTATTTTTGGAACATATAGCAGAGGAATTTCATACAAAAATAAGCGATATCAGAGACGTAATTTTGCAATATTTATATAAATAATATATATTATAAAATTATTTATATTTATAATTTTATAATATATAATATATTTTTACAAAAGGAGATATTTGTTTCGAATCAAGAAAATATGTTAATATTTTATAACAAAACAAAATACGATTCTCTTCTTAGCAACACTAAAACTAAAAAACAATTTTTTTACAATGTGCAGAATTATATAGCGTTTAAAAGAAAAAAGATTAATTCACATTTTAAAAATATATATATTAATATGTGAATTAATAGAATTAAAAAAAATCAATTAGATTTTTATGAATCGAACGTTTACCAACAAATTATTGTAAATCGTAAAATTATACATCATGCATGTAAACTATAATTCTGCTAAAACCTAAAACAATATAATACATGAATTGGATTATATCGAAAATTTTTAAACATTGATACTTCATTTCTTATTGTAATTCTGCTTGATTTTCTGTTAGCAGATTACACAATGATCAAAAGATATATGTTACATTTGTTAAATTCAATCGACATCTCATGTTTCATTCTGGATGTTTATTTAGCGTTTTGGTTCAGGTTATGAAAGACCTATAAGTAATTATTCCAAAACTTCGAATCACGTGCTTTTATAAACGCTTGTAACTGCGTGTTAACAATTGGCCTTAACGGTTTATTCGGCTCCCATTTTAACACACACGGCGCGACAACGTTGAATTTTTGTCTGGAAAGGCTGAGCAATGCAGATATTATGCCCTCTTGTTGATCGTGTGAACCTGTTTAAAAATGAATCAAATCACATATGTATATTATATCACACACACACACACACACACACACACACACGTTATGTTGCGTAATGAAAACTAGCTTTTCATACAAAACAAAAGTATCACCTTGGCCAGATTTGATGAGGTCACAGAGCTGTTCACTAATCTCACTAATCTTCACGGCATCGTCTTTATTTTCTGATGTAAATGCGCGCAGAAGCCTTCCTGTAAATATATAATATAATATCAGTGAGATGCATTAGTATTCTTTCGTCAAAAAGTAGTACAATAAACGAAAAAAATAAGTGTACCGAGTAAAGAAAATGCACTATATATACAGGGATGCTCATTTCTTATGATCATTGGCAATAGAGAAGATTCAATAATATTTTTATATGTCCAAGACGAGCCTCTTTTCTTCGCAACAAGTATAATAGCCGTATCTAAGCCATCGACTCGTTCAGCTAAACATAATAAAATATAATTTGCAATTAATTAATATAATTCCGTAGAGAAACGTGACGCAAAAAATGTTCTTACCTTTAAGAGTAGTTATAAGTTCCTTAACAATATCACTTGTTGTTTCTTGGCTAAAATTATATTTATAAAATCTTGATAGGTAGTCTTTTAATATGTTTAATTTCTGTACTGACGGCTTCTGAGCTGAATAAGGATTTTCAATTTGCAGCGAGCTGATGAGAAAGGCTATACACTTCGGTAATATTCCTGTAAGAAT
This sequence comes from Temnothorax curvispinosus, assembly GCF_003070985.1. Taxonomy (NCBI): domain Eukaryota; kingdom Metazoa; phylum Arthropoda; class Insecta; order Hymenoptera; family Formicidae; genus Temnothorax; species Temnothorax curvispinosus. The sequence continues at coordinate 5,131 of NW_020215615.1, read as the reverse complement.
TCGACATTTATAAGAATAAATTTACATCTTGTATCACAAGTGATGTAATTTTGTGCATAGAGATTTCAATGATCAGAGCCGAAAATATTCATCACTGCTCAGTGATGTGAATCAAAATTTATCATTATTTCTCTCGACAAGATAAATAGTTTTTCTTGCATCTTAGCATGTACGATACCTTTGTTAGCCTCGGCATTTGGAAGAACTTCAGGCCAGCACGTTAATACTGTATACAAAACACCTATTGACTTGAGACCCATGCAATAGAGAGCATTGCAGCACATCATGCGTACTTTTTCTCTGTCCTTCTGAAGACGTGACAGGACGACATAAATCCGCGTGAGCAAGTTAACTGGGAGGATCTACATGTGCGAAAGTGTTAACATTAATTTGTGAATCGAAAGTATCGCTTTGCTATTGTAACAACCTAATTTAATTTGTTATATTATATTAGACAAATAAAATATAAACCTTCATCATAGAATCGTTGATAAGTCTAAACAGATTGTATTCGATGGCAGCTTGTACGAAATAAATCACCGACGGTTTCGACACCTCCAAATCGATCAATAACGTTATGATCTTCTGTTCAAATTTTGTCATCAATGGTGCCGGGGGAGTAAATGACTTATCCAGAGCTTCATCATGATCGACCTCCTCCAATAAAAACTCTACTATGCATCTAAAATGATCACAAGAGAAATATTATTTTCTTGTCTCTTTTTTTTTAACAAGCAAACTTCTAACTTAATTAAATTTTTTTAATGGCAGATATCTAACACATACATAACACATATTATATTACATTATATTAATTCATATATTATATATTATAATTCATTGTATATATATTTATTATATATTTTTTATAAATATATATGTAATATATACATATATATTATATGTATGTAAAATATATATTATATTTAGTCCACAAAAAGCTTTTCTTTTTCAATCGTACAAGGTATATCTGAAATAAGCCTCAATATTTTAAATATATATTTTATTTATAAAAAAAATCCTAAAATCTTTCTACTATTGCTATCTTATTTCAAGCTTCTTATTTCATTAGAACATCAGACATATCGATGCTATATCAGAAATACAGTAGTATTCAATCTAAACAGCCAATTTCTACAAAATGCATTATTTTGGAATATTATTCTTTGTATAACTAGAATTAGAAAATTAAAGTTGTAATAATGGAAAATCTAAAGATTTTAGTTTTTTGTTTATATAAAAATTTTCTTTGTTTTTATTTATTAAATATATATATAAAATACTGCCACTTAATTTTAGGTTCTTTCTGTATATATATTACTAATTTACGCAATATAATATTTCTATCATATTTAACATAATTAAATATATATACAATTTCGTCTGAACATTTGCATATTTAATAGATCACAAAATGTCATACTAACTTGGCTATGATACGAGGTCCGCATGTACTTCCTAATTTTTTTATTATATCGTCATGTATAGCCTCTTCCCAGGCACTGTTTACAAGCCTTCGTAGTTGCTTTTTAACAAATCGTTCTAAAACATATATAGAATTATATTAGTAATCTTGTTCAGCAATTAAAGGGGTAATGTATTTTAGGAGAAAGCATTTAAATTTAAGCGTTTCTTTTTAAACTTTTTTAAAAAAATACATATTGATCTCTCTTTATAAAACTTTATGTACATGTTTATCAATTATTTACATGTATTAAAAGTCTATTATATGAATCTAAAATATAGACCATTAGACAATTTAGAGATAAATGTAAATATACATATATAGCAACCGTTGCTTCAAAGAAAATCAACCAAGAAACATTCAAAAATTATTTTTGTCAAGTCAATATGTATTTTTATAAAAAAAAAATACTCGCTCTTTCATGCGTTTTGAGTACTACTTCTTTAAGTCATATTTTTGTTACGTACCTGTTGTTTTAATAACGCCTTCTATTTGTGCACGTGTCATCTTGTATTTTTTGACACGTTTCTGGCTAATATATTTAATTAATTGTAACTTTGGCGTTTGGAGTTTCTCCTCGACTTCATGATTGGCATCGATAAATTTCATTTCTTTATCTCCATTTGCTTCATTATTAACGCATGTTTCTTCCTTTATTTGATCGAGAGATTCTTTCGTGCTATTCGTATCATTTGTATAATCAACAATGATACCACTATCTCTTGGTGATGGTGAACGTAGAACTTCAGTAGCTCCCTCAGATACATTGCTATTATTATGATTTTTATTTCGCGTTGCTTCCAACACGTTTGATCGGTGTAGAACTAACGACTCGCATTTCGAAATCACATCCTTTGATATTTTGTAATCGTCATGACTCTTATTTCCAAGCGTTTCCAAATCTTCATAAGCGGTCGGCGTTATCTCTTTTTTAATTTTTCGCATTGCTTCCGACACGTTTAATCGGTCGTGTAGAACTGACGACTCGCCATTCGAAATCAAATCCTTTGATATTTTGTGATCGTCATGACTCTTATTTCCAAGCGTTTCCAAATCTTCATAAGCGGTCGGCGTTATCTCTTTTTTAATTTGTTGCATTGCTTCCGACACGTTTGATCGGTCGTGTAGAACTGACGACTCGCCATTCGAAATCACATCCTTTGATATTTTGTGATCGTCATGACTCTTACTTCCAAGTGTTTCCAAATCTTCATTAGCGGTCGGCGTTATCTCTTTTTTATTTTCATTTGTTTTCAATGCTTTGGTAAGCCTATCTTTTTTACAGAGGATACTGGAGTTTGACAGGACTTTGAGTCGCAATATCAATGGAACTGATTCTAAATCGTCCGAATCGTTTGCGATATTATTATGTAATACGTTCGGCTCGCCATTGTTGTTCGATGTCTCTCCTATTACTCTATCCATTGAGATACTTCTGTTGTTTGTATCTTTAATCAAGACGTCATTACATTTGACGTTTTTCTCATCACATTTCTCATTTATTGTACGACTTTTTTCGCTTTTAGTTAATAAATTACTTTTCCGAATACCTAGTTGTGGAATTCCATTACTTTTTTGAGTCATTAAGCTAGCTATATTTCTTATTGTGCTATGTGTAATATTATTTTCGTTGATGCTCAATTGAGAAACTGACGTTTTTGGAGTATGTGCAATTCGTAATTTTTTCACCGGTTCATAATCGTCAGAGCATAATTTATTGTCTTCTTGTTTATTTATGGACTCTATTCGTGTATTCAATTTCTTCTTTAAATCATTTATACTATTTTCTAATGAGCGACCGCCACAACCCTCCTCATTTTCAATTCGCGATTTTTTCGCCAAATTATTGTACTCAAAGCTATGGTCGGAATATGATTCAATATTCTCATGCTTATTTGTAGGCAAACTGGCTCGCGTTTTTCTTTTCAAGTTTCGAATTTTCTTTAATAGGCGATTTTCCTTAATATCGGTAACTTTACCTTTTTGTATATTTTTTCTCTTCATTTTACTTTCCTCTGCATTAATATCAATAATTTTGCTATCGGCATGGTTATTAATAGAATTTTCGTCTTTAGATAAGGATGTTCTTTCGGTTATTGTTTGGTTATCCATAGCTTCTATATTATCTTTGCTTAAGAGATTATCACTCGTGTATATTTCGCCAATCTTATCCTTATGTATATTTTGGCCCTTATTTATTTTATTTTTTTCTACATTGATATCGACGATTTTGCCATCAGCATGATCAGTAGAATTTTCATTCTTAGATACGAATATCGTTCCAGTTTTCGTTTGATTATCTATATCGCTAGCTTTTATATTATCTTTGTTTAAAAGATTATTGCTTGCGTGTATTTCGCCAACCTTATCTTTTATATGTATATTTTGGCCCTTATTTTTTATTTTATTTTTTTCTGCATTAATATCGACGATTTTGCCAGCAGCATGATAAGTGGATTGTTTAGCGTTAGATAAAAATATCGTTCCAGTTTTCGTTCGATTATCCATGCCGATAGTTTTTAAATCATCTTTGTTTAAAAGATTGTCCACACTTGCGTATATTTCATCATTATTTCTCATTTCATTTTCTTCTGCATTAATTTCAACAATTTTGCTATAAGTATGATCGGTGTAATTTTCATCGCTAAATAATATCGTTTCAGTTCTTGTTTTATTATCCACATCCATAGCTTCTACATTATCTTTATCTAAGGAATTGTCGTTTACAGATTCATCGCCACTTAAATATGATGTTAAACTATCTTCGACAGATGCAATTTCTGTTGAATGCAATGTACTTTTTTCATGAGAAACCAACTCTCTTTTGTCAAATTCATCAGTGTCGTTAAGAGACGTATTGGATGTATCCGAAAGTAAATTATTTTTATGTACAGACAACGTATGCTCATATTGTGAAATATCAATCGTCTTCGCAGCATTCTCAGTGTTATTACAAAACGTATCTCGTAGTTGATACTTTTCATCGCAATTTTCAATTTTGCACAAACATGTGTTTTTGCATGCATTACTTTTGTGCAGTTGTTGTCTCCTATTCAGCTTTGCCTTTTTCATACTACAGGTACACGGTTCCGAATCGATATTTCGTTTGTTTCTAGAACACGCCTCTTTTTTCTCATCGTAATATTCTGCCATACTTTTACAGATTATAGATATCAGATTCGTGTTTACTGAGATATCATCCTTACAATTTTTACTGCAACGACAACAAGCTTTCTCCTTCAGTCTTCGAAACTTCTTCATTCTACTTTCTAATAACTGAATTTTTTTCTCCATTTCTTTAATAGAGGAAGAGTGTCTGACTAGTAAATCGTCAGAGCAGAAATTTTCCCTTGCATAATTACTATTTTGAGGCAAAGTAAGTGTTGTAGGAATTGAGCCGAGATTATTGGGTGAACTGGCTTCAACTGGTATATGTGAAATGTCCATATTGCTTAATTCAACATTTTCACAAATTTGCGCCATCGTGGATGACTGTTCTGATTGAAATTTTGAATTGTCAACTATTGAATCGCTATATGAACTGTATGAACTGGGTTGTGGCACAGATGTTCTAGAGAGAGCGTCTTCATTCATTCTATTTGTAGAGTCTGGGTACGTACCTAAAGATTTTTAAAAATATAAACAAGATATTATATATATATCTAA